>NC_064853.1:40886416-40891416 GCF_024139225.1 Suncus etruscus
CGATAGAGATAGAATACTGCAAGCAGCAAGATCGAAAAGGGAAATTACATTCCACGGAGCATCCTTGAAATTTACAGCAGACCTGTCACCAGAAACACTCAAGGCCAGAAGGCAGTGGTGGGACGTAGTGGCAAAACTCAATGAAATAAATGCTTCGCCAAGAATATTGCACCCAGCAAAACTAAGTTTCAGGTTTGACGGATGTATACACGGCTTCACAGATAAACAACAGCTCAAAATCTTTGCAGACTCAAAACCAGCCTTAAAAGAAAAACTGAAAGATCTACTCTAAAAACAAGACAGAACAAAAAACACACCAAACTTCTACACAAAGATGGCAATAAATCCCATGACAATTATTTCTCTCAATGTCAATGGACTAAATGCACCAGTTAAGAGGCACAGAGTGGCGAAATGGATCAAAAAACTGAAGCCAACCTTCTGCTGTCTACAAGAAACACACCTGAATAGTCAGAATAAACATAGACTCAAAATCAAAGGCTGGAGGAAAATCATTCAAGCAAACAACACCCTTAAAAAAGCGGGGGTGGCCATACTAATATCAGATGACACAAACTTTATACTCAGAAAAATTGTAAGGGACAAAGATGGATATTATGTACTAATCAAGGGATTTGTACAGCAAGAAGAAATCACTCTCCTAAACATATACGCACCGAATGAGGGTCCAGCAAAGTATTTAATACAATTGTTGACAAATCTGAAGAAGGATATCAATAATAACACAATAATTGTGGGAGACCTCAACACAGGCTTGTCAACACTTGATAGGTCAACCAAATGGAAACCCAACAAAAATATACTAGACCTGCAAAAAGAAATGGATGAAAGAGGCCTAGTAGATATATATAGGGCACTCTATCCTCAGAAACCTGGATACACATTCTTTTCCAATGTACATGGATCATTCTCCAGGATAGATCATGTGCTGGCACATAAAACATACCTCCATAAAATAAAAAAGATAGACATTTTGCAGGCTGCCTTTGCTGACCACAAGGCTCTGAAGTTAGATGTGAACTGCAAAGGGACACAGAAGAAAAAATTTAACACCTGGAAGTTAAACAGCCTCATACTCAATAACCAGTGGGTCCGAGATGAAATCAAGGAGGAAATCAAAAGGTTCCTGGAAACAAATGACAATAAAGACACAAACTATCAGAACTTATGGGACACAGCAAAAGCAGTACTGAGAGGAAAATTTATAGCTTTGCAAGCACACATCAGGAAGGAAGAAGGAGCTTACCTGAGTAGCTTAATGACACAGCTAATAGAACTAGAAAGTGCTCAACAAAAGGACCCAAAAATAGGGAGACAGAAGGAAATAACAAAGCTGAGAGCAGAAATCAACGAAGTGGAAACCCAAAAAACAATCCGAAAGATCAACGAAAGCAGAAGTTGGTTCTTTGAAAAAATAAACAAGATTGATAGACCATTGGCAAAACTCACAAAGCAAAAGAAAGAGAGAAACTTGATAACGCGTATTAGAAATGAGAAGGGGGAGATCACTACAGATACTGCAGAGATTCAAAGGGTATTCAGAGAATACTTTGAGAAACTCTATGCCACTAAATATGAGAACCTGGAAGAAATGGATAAATTTCTGAACTCATATAACCTTCCACGGTTGAATAAAGAAGAGGTAGCATATCTAAACACCCCCATCACTATTGAGGAAATTAAAACTGTAATCAAAAATTTACCCAAAAACAAAAGCCCAGGCCCTGATGGATTCACGAATGAATTCTTTCAAACCTTTCAAGAGGAACTACTACCAATTCTGGCCAGGCTCTTTTATGAAATCGAAAAAACAGGAATACTTCCAAATAGCTTTTATGAAGCCAACATCACCTTAATACCAAAACCTGATAGAGATGCTGCCAAAAAAGAAAATTACAGACCAATATCCCTGATGAACACAGATGCAAAGATCCTCAACAAAATCCTGGCGAACAGGATCCAGTGCCTCATCAAGAAGATCATTCACTTTGATCAAGTAGGTTTCATCCCAGGAATGCAAGGATGGTTTAACATCCGTAAATCTATTAATATAATACACAACATAAACAACAACAAAAATAAAAATCACATGGTCATATCAATAGATGCAGAAAAAGCATTTGATAAGGTTCAACACCCATTCTTGATTAAAACTCTCAGCAAGATAGGAATAAAAGGAACCTTTCTCAATATAGTCAAAGCCATCTACCAGAAGCCAGTGGCAAATATTATCCTCAATGGAGAAAAACTAAAATCCTTTCCTCTAAATTCTGGTACAAGACAAGGCTGTCCTCTCTCACCACTCCTATTCAACATAGCACTGGAAGTACTTGCTATAGCGATTAGGCAAGAAAAAGATATCAAGGGAATTCAGATAGGAAAGGAAGAAGTCAAGCTCTCACTGTTTGCAGATGACATGATACTCTACTTAGAAAACCCTAAAGACTCTACCAAAAAGCTTCTAGAAATAATAGATTTGTATAGCAAAGTGGCAGGATACAAAATTAACACACAAAAATCAATGGCCTTTTTATACACGAATAATGATAGGGAAGAAATGGACATTAAGAGAACAATCCCATTCACATTAGTTCCACACAAACTCAAATATCTTGGAGTCAACCTGACTAAAGATGTGAAGGATCTATACAAAGAAAACTACAAAACACTGCTCCAAGAAATAAGAGAGGACACGCGGAAATGGAAACACATACCATGCTCATGGATTGGCAGGATCAACATCATTAAAATGGCAATACTTCCAAAAGCATTGTACAGATTTAACGCGATTCCTCTAAAGATACCCATGACATTTTTCAAAGAAGTGGATCAAATACTTCTGAAATTCATCTGGAACAACAAACAACCTCGAATAGCTAAAGCACTCCTTGGGAAAAGGAATATGGGAGGCATTACTTTCCCCAATTTTAAGTTGTATTACAAAGCAACAGTTATAAAAACAGCATGGTATTGGAATAAAAACAGACCCTCAGATCAGTGGAATAGGCTTGAGTACTCAGAGAAGGTTCCTCAGACATATAACCACCTTGTTTTTGATAAAGGAGCAAAAAATCCTAAATGGAGCAGGGAAAGCCTATTCAACAAGTGGTGTTGGCACAACTGGTTAACCACTTGCAAAAAAGCGAACTCAGACCCCCAGCTAACACCATATACAAAGGTAAAATCCAAATGGATTAAAGACCTTGATATCAGAACTGAAACTATAAGGTATATAGAACAACATGTAGGTGAAACACTCCAGGACATTGAGACTAAAGGCATCTTTAAGGAGGAGACAGCACTTTCCAAGCAAGTGGAAGCAGAGATAAACAGATGGGACTATATTAAGCTGAAAAGCTTCTGCATCTCAAAGGAAATAGCGCCCAGAATACAAAGGCCACCCACTGAGTGGGAGAAATTATTCACCCAATACACATCAGATAAAGGGCTAATATCCAAAATTTACAAGGTACTGACAGAACTATACAAGAAAAAAACAACTAACCCCATCAAAAAATGGGGAGAAGAAATGAACAGACACTTTGAAAAAGAAGAAAGGCAAATGGCCAAAAGGCACATGAAAAGATGTTCAACATCACTAATCGTCAGGGAGATGCAAATCAAAACTACTATGAGGTACCACCTCACGCCACTGAGATTGGCACACATCACAAGAAAGGAAAACAAGCAGTGCTGGCGGGGATGTGGAGAGAAAGGAACTCTTTTTCACTGCTGGTGGGAATGCCGTCTAGTACAACCTTTATGGAAAGCGATATGGAGATTCCTTCACAAACTGGAAATTGAGCTTCCATACGATCCAGCTATACCACTCCTAGGAATATACCCAAGAAACACAAAAATACAATACAAAAAACCCTTCCTTACTCCTATATTCATTGCAGCGCTATTTACAATAGCCAGACTCTGGAAACAACCAAGATGCCCTTCAACAGATGAGTGGCTGAAGAAACTGTGGTACATATACACAATGGAATACTATGCAGCCATCAGGAGAGATGAAGTCATGAAATTTTCCAATACATGGATGTACATGGAATCTATTATGCTGAGTGAAGTAAGTCAGAGGGAGAGAGAAAGACGCAGAATGGTTTCACTCATCTATGGGCTTTAAGAAAAATGAAGGACATTTTTAACAATATCTCAGAGACAAGAGAGATGAGGGCTGGTAGGTGCAGCTCAGGACATGCAGCTCATCACATAGAGTGATGAGTGCAGTTGCAGAGATGACTACACTGAAAACTATCATAAAATGTGAATGAATGAGGGAAGTAGAAAGCCTGTCTCGAGTACAGGTGTAGGGGGGTGGGGAGGAGGGAGATCTGGGAAATTGGTGGTGGGAATGTTACACCGGTGAAGGGGGGGTGCTCTTTACATGACTGTAATCATACAACTATAATCATGTTTGTAATCACGGTGTTTAAATAAAGAAAAAAAAAAAAAAAAAAAAAAAAAAAAAAAAAAACAAATCTAAAAAAAAAAAAAAAAAAAAAAAAGATAAATTTATTAAGACTCATTGCTGAGAGCTCACAAGTCAGAGAGACTTGGAGCCTCTCTGAAACTTGTTTTAAAGCATTGTGATTTCCTGAGCTGTTCTTAATAGTTTTATATTTTCAATTTTCCAACACCAGTTAAAAAAAAAAAAAAAAAAAAAAAAAAAAAAAAAAAGAAATAAACAAAAAGGGGGCCGGCGAGGTGGCGCTAGAGCTAAGGTGTCTGCCTTGCAAGCGCTAGCCAAGAATCAGGACCGAGGTTCGATCCCCCGGTGTCCCATATGGTCCCCCCAATCTAGGGGCGATTTCTGAGCACTTAGCCAGGAGTAACTCCTGAGCATCGAACGGGTGTGGCCCGAAAAACCAAACAAAAAGAGAGAGACAGAAAGAAAGAAAGAAAGAAAGAAAGAAAGAAAGAAAGAAAGAAAGAAAGAAAGAAAGAAAGAAAGAAAGAAAGAAAGAGAGAGA
>NC_064853.1:40893916-40953916 GCF_024139225.1 Suncus etruscus
CTGCCGAGGTGCATGTGACTACATCACTGGATTCCCCAACAGCCAGAGGAAAATGGGGAGTATAGCTCTTCTGTCTCTCCTCCAAGGGTGCTTCCATGCCTCAAGACACAACCTAACTTTAACACCCTCCAGAGGACCATCCCCAAATGCCATCCCACTGAAAGTTGGGCTTTGACAAATGGACTGGGGCCAGCGGCACTAACGCTCATACACAGCCATAGCCATTGTCCATCACAGCCAGAGCTATTGCCCATCACAGTTGGTAGGGAGAAGGTGCCCACAGGAGGTACCCCCAGAGCTCCCTTCCACAAAGAGCACAACCAAGAAACCGAGAGATGCCTCCAGCCACTGCTAGCCCCACCCACGCCTGCTCCCAGGCCACCGGGCTGTGAGCCCACACTGCCTGCAGCCACCCGCCCAGAAGCATTAATTGAAAATTAATCCGCTCAGTACGTGCCGACGTGCAAATCAAAGCTAAGTGTCTCAATTAGGAAGAGAAATGGAGTCGGGCACTCTTCTCGGGTGCTGGCTTATTTATGGGGATAATATCATTTTTAATGAGGGGAGCTACTAAAAGGCACAACAAATGCAACATTTAATAGAAAAATATTACAGCATTCCATCAGCAGCAGGGAGCAGGGAGGGAGGGTGGCGGTGGCAAACACACACCCAGGAATCCATAGATGGCTGCCTGGGCACCTGTTCCAGCATCTGTGTGTGTAAACACAAAGAGAGACATACATGTAGACACATGTATGCACACATGCACACACTCACATGTATCCATATACACCTTGCATAAGCATGCATGGCCCCATGAACATACATCCTCCTCCTCCATGCATGCCTGCGTCTGTGTAGAGTGTGTGTCTCTATGTTCCTGGTCTTGGTGGGGAATGGAGGCATCTCTGTGCTTTTGAGCACAGAGTCAATGTCCACCTGCAGACTAACGTACCCATGTGGTGTCCTGGGCCAGTCAGATGAAGATGAGGCCCTTTTCTGTTGGGTGGGGGGACCGGCTGCATTTGGGACCTGGAAAATCACACCTATGTCACCCTCCCACGCAGGCTCTTCAAGGGGAAAGTGACATCATGGTCCCTACCTCCTCAGCTCCTCCTTACTACAAATGTGCCACAGATGTCCCAGACACAAGGACTCACAGGGCAGGGCAAGGCTTCTGGCAACATGCCACACTGATATCTAGACCCAGCAGCCCCTCAGCCTTGGTTTTAGGCTCAAAAGTCAAGTATTTGCTTGCTAGGCACTTGATCATGCTCCAGACCAGCAGCACTCCTCTTTCTCCTCCTCCTCTTATTCCTCCTCCATCTCCTCTTCCTGCCTCACTGTGTTTCTTTCTTTCCCTCCTCCCATTCCTCCCTCTCCTTCCTTCTCCTGTCTCCCATCTTCCTCCCACTCTCCTCCTATTCCCTCTCTCCCTTTTCTCCCTCTCCTCCCCTGTCTCCATCTACCCCTCTTCTTTCCCCTCTCTCTTTCTCCTCTTCCCCCTTTCCTTCTCTTACTCCCCAATTCCTCCTCTTTTCTTCCTCCTCATTCCAGGCAGCTCTGCCTATGTGCTGGCTCTGAAGCTTGACCCAAAATGATCCTGGGAACTGCATAATGAGGAGATAGTTGCGGTGAGCAGCTCAGGACTCCCCCCACATCAGCCCTCTCACCTCCCAGGTGAGAACCCTTCCTAGGGTGCAGGACCCTGAACCTGACCTTACTCATGTATGGGCAGCATCCTTTGGTCCCAGTGCCCCACAGGTAACTTCCTGGCCTCCTTGGGGCTCCTGAACAGATAAAGGTGTCCTCATGAAACATGGGAAGAGCAAGGCCATGGTGTCCAAAGGGCCAGTGAGAGCCACGTAGAGTACTAGAGGTGTCCTCAGCAGCATGTGGACAGTTTGGCACCGTGGTGAGGTTCCAGCATTGCCAGGCCCCTCAGACCTGGCAAATACTGAGAGGGACAGAGTGTATTTATAATCTGCTTCTCAAAAACAGAACCTGAAGCACAGAGAGGTTGAGAGACTTAATCAGGCCACATAGCAATTGTGAAACATCCGAAGGTTTCCCCAAATTCTATAACCCTTGTTTCTGCAATCAAGGCCTGGGCTCTCCCAGCTCCATTGAGTCTGGGGGCTACATGCCGGGCATTCAGATTCTGAGATTTTTTTTTAGTGTGGATTTTGTATGGTTTGTGGGTAATGTGTGGGGTCTACTCCCAGCTCTGTGCTCTAAGAAGACTCCTCACAGTGCTCAGGACACCACGCAGTGTCAGGGGTTAAGCCTTGGATATTCTGGTACAAAGCACACACTCGGCCCTTTATGATCTCTCTAGTCCCAGGGCACAGGAGTTAAACACAATTTTGCCTACCTGAGGGTGACTTTCACCCCTGCTGACCCTTTCTTGGGCCTGTTTTTTCACTGGTGGTGTCACTGTGCACAGTCTGCCATGTAGGGCTCTCGTGCTGTTACAAGAGCAAATCTCTGTGAAGCATGAGAATGAAACACTTAGCCTCATCGGGCCTGGCACAGGCTAATCTACATGTAGAGATGTCTCTGGTATCCAGCCACCATCTACCAAAGCCTCACCCTCTGTTCCAAGGGTGACAAGATTCAACCTGAGGACAGAAGGTCCTCAGCAGCCCAGCCTCATTCCAACTCCCTGCCAGGCATCACCTTAGCTTCCCAGGCCCCAGAGGTGGGCTCCCTCCTGACCCTCATCTCCCCAATGTCACTTGATGCTCCCATGACCCAAGAAAGTGCCTGTCCCCTTCCTATGGTCCCTAGTACCAAGAGAAAGGTCTGGCATGACAAGTTGCCATTACTGAAGCAAGGGAGTCGCTAAGGCAGGGCTCTGCCTAGTTAGACACCTACATTCTTTCTGGCATCAAGGCACCCCAATATTCCAAACCGGAAGCAGGAAGTAGTTGCTCTCCCTCCTGCCCAGAGCCCAGCACCTCCAGCGGGACATGTGTAAAAGTTAACTTCCTACAAAAGTCACTCTTCAGGATTAATATTTATTTCTTATGAAATTTAAATTTTTTAGTGTAATTAAAATTTTATTCACAGTGAGTTATAGATAAAAAATATTTATAACTTTCCCTTTTGCACCACTGACAATGAGGCTGGGATCGAACCAATTACCTAGACATTCTCCCAGGGGCTATACCCCAGTTAGGGCAAGGAGGAGGGCAGTGGAGGGACAATGGGGCAGTGCCAGGTGGCAGTGCCAGCTGTGCCTCTGACATGGAAGTAGGGGTTCAGCAAAAGAGAGGACTCAGTACCACCTAACCCCCAATGTCCATTCTGGCAACTGAGTGAGAGAAGAGGGAAGGAACCAAGAGAGAATTTGGGTGAGCAGGCAGGGAGAGGAAGAAAGAGCTGAGCAGATGGTGAGGGGAGGAGAGAACAGAGGCAGGTCCCATCTCGGAGCTGCAGAGATTCAGGGAATCTGGGGATGCACACACTCACAGCTGGCCAGGAGATGCTGCCTGCTGGCACTTTGTGCCTCAATAGTCCCTGAAGCCAGGGTGGACCAGGCAGGCCACCCTCCAAATTGGCTCTCTAAGAAGTAGAGTACTTGCCTTGCAGGCTACTAACCAGGTGATCACACTCAATATGGTCCCTTGAGCTTACCAGGAGCGATCACTGAGCACACAGCCACGAGTAAGCACTGAGCACTGACATGTGTAGCCCAAAAGTAAATAAAGCAAAAATTCTGGTTCTCGGAGACGAAGAAATAGCACAGTGGTAAGGCATTTGCTTTGCATGCAGCCAACCCATGACGGATCCACGTTCAATCACCGGCATCCCATACAGTCCCCTGAGCCTGCCAGGAGCAATTCCTGAGCACAGAGCCAGGAGTAACCCTTGAACATCGCCACGGATGTGACCCTAAAATAAAACAAAAATAAATTCTGGTTCGCAGAGACCTGGGACAGTGTCACTCCCTATGAGGAGGGCAGGGGGAGCACCGAGATGACCTTGGACATGTGCCACATGCCCCATGCGATGCCCAGCTCCATTCACAGGAGAGCCCTGAGCTAAGGGTGCAGAAGGCCTCTCCCAGGAAAGCACCTCTTCTCACCCAACCTCAACCATGGGGTCACCCAAAAATACATTGATATACCTCTGTCCAGAACTAAGATCTAGACTTAATCCAAGTGGTAAAGGAACTGTGGTTGGTCCACACAGTGGAATATTATTTAGCTAGGAAAAAAGAGGAAAGCATGGAGTCTGTGACAATCCAGGGGAAACTGGAAGGTCTTATAGTGCTGAATGAAAGCACTGAATGACAAGAAATACTAGGTGATCTGCCTCATATGCATACTATAAAGAAACAGAGGCCGGAGAAATAACACAGCGGTAGGGCACTTGCCTTGCATGTGGCTGACCCAGGAAGAACCCAGTTCAATTCCTGGCATCCCATGTAGTTCCCCAAGCTTGCCAGGAGTGATTTCTGAGCACAGAGCCAGGAGTAACCCCTGAGCAGTTCCAGGTGTTGCCCAAAAACAATCAATTAATAAATAAATAAACTGCTTTAAAAAAAAAAAAGAGGGGCCAGAGAGATAGCATGGAGGTAAGGTGTTTGCCTTTCATGCAGGAGGTCATCAGTTCGAATCCCAACGTCCCCGATGGTCCCCCCGTGCCTGCCAGGAGCAAATTCTGAGCATGGAGCCAGGAATAACCCCTGAGCACTGCCAGGTGTGACCCAAAAACCACAAAAAAAAAAAAAAGAGGGGCTGGAGAGATAGCATGGAAGTAAGGTGTTTGCCTTTGATGCAGAAGGTCATCGGTTCGAATCCCGGCGTCCCATATGGTCCCCCGTGCCTGCCAGGAGCAATTTCTGAGCATGGAGCCAAGAGTAACCCCTGAGCACTGCCGGGTGTGACCCAAAAACCACAAATAAATAAATAAATAAATAAATAAATAAATAAATAAATAAATAAATAAATAAAACAAAGAAAGAGATTAGTGTCTCGAATGGAAACAAACCTGAGACATGTGCCCTCAGCACAGCTAGGTGTGATCCCAAACCATAGTAGGAGTAGTAGCAGTAGTAGTAGTAGTAGTAGTAGTACTTTGTCCTTTAAAAACACAGGGTGGGTGGGGGGAAAGATAGCATAGTATTAGGGCTTTGCCTTGCCTGTGACAGGCCTGGGAGGGTCCCAGTTCGATTCCTGGCATTCCATATGGTCCCCCTGCCTACCAGGGGCGATTTCTTTTTTTTTTTTTTTTTTTTTTTTTTGGTTTTTGGGCCACACCCGGCAGTGCTCAGGGGTTACTCCTGGCTATCTGCTCAGAAATAGCTCCTGGCAGGCACAGGGACACCGGGATTCGAATCAACCACCTTTGGTCCTGGATCGGCTGGTTGCAAGGCAAAACGCCGCTGTACTATCTCTCCGGGCCCAAAGATTTCTGAGTGCAGAACCAGGAAGACCCCTTAGCTCCACTGGTGTGGCCCAGAAACAAATCAATCAATCAATGAATCAATCAATAAATAAAGTTTAAAATAAATAAATACACAGGGGGCACAGTGACAGGACAGCACAATAGTTAAGGTGTTTGCCAGGTTCGAATCCTACACACACATGTGGTTGCCCAGTACTGGCAGAAATCACTCCTGAACATAGAGCCCAGGACAGTCCCTGACACTACTAGTGTGACCAAACCCCCATAATAATGTTTTTAAAATACAAGGGTCATATGGACCCCTACTCCCTAGGCACTGGGAGATCAGAACCTTCCAGACACCCCCCTTTAAAACTACTACACAGACCCCGCACAACAAGCCTCTGCCTGCCCACAGATCACTGCTGGCCTAGAAGGCTCCGTAGGCCTCTCATGGCCCTCAGTCCAGCCTTCTGTACACAGCAAATTATAGAGACACCCTTACTGAGCCCAGAAGCCTTCCACCTATACAAGTGCCTCTCAGTCCTTGGCCCTTGCCCGCCCACATGGCAAGCCCCAGGTCCAGGTTAGAGCAGGCCCCAGGCAAAGCCAGCTCCTCTTCCTCCAGCCTGGTGGAGACTGTGGGTCAGGCCCACTAATTAGACCTGTCGAGGGCCCTGAATCATTCCCAGGCTGGGCTGGGGAGGTCATTAAGCAGGAGATGGATAAGTGCTAAGCCGGCCTGCTCTGGAGATTTACAAGGCTCGGGCTAGGGAGGATTTATAAGGTTTGTTAAATTTCTAATTGAGTTTAGAGTGCAGTGCCATGGTCTCAGTGACCAAGCCGAATAGAAGAGAATTAAAACAAGTGCATCCATCCCTCACCCTCCAGGAAGCTGCCGGCTTGCTCTCCGCGCCCCCCTCCTGCTGCACTGGGGCGGCAGAAAGACACAGAGAGGGGTACTGTGCAACCCAGAAGCTGCAGCTCAGGCTCCACAATCCAACAGGGTTGAGTCCCAGAACCGACACCCCTTTGTGTTTGGGAAATGTTAGCTCTGTTTGATATTTTTGCTCTTTGGCTTTGGATTGGAGTCACACCAGCAATGCTCATGGGGGTGATGGTTGGAAGAGAAGCTCACTCATGGTGGCTGGACCAATTGGTGCCAGGGATTAGACCCTAGCTCCAGCATTCAAAACATGCATCCAACCCTTGAGGCCACATTTTCTAGGCCCCTGTTTACTCTCACCTCCAACAAATAATAGACTAACCTATTTCAAAATGTGAAAAGTGTAAATGTGAAATGTAAAAGTGTAAATATAAAATGTGAAAAGAGTAAAGCTCACTCCAGTCTGTCTCCTAAGCACCCAGCCTCTCCCTGGGAAATCCCAGTGAAGTTATAAATTCTGGAAAATCCTGCCACACACAATACACACATGCACACATACTCACGGACATATACACATGCACAACAAATATGCATGCATGCATGTATTCACACATGCTTGCTAGCTCGTGCTCATGTATTTTATTCTGTATTCTCAAGGGCAGGTATTGTCTCTCCTTGACAGAGGCTCTTGCTTCTCTCACTTTATTCCGGACCTTAGGAACTCGGACTGCGGAACTGACTGTTTAGCTTTCAGATACTGGGTATTGGAACTAAGCTCTGCCTAATGAAAATGTCTCTGGAACTGGCTCCTCCGGCTCAAATGTGATCATCATTAACACTGTCCAGTTTCATGTTCAAGGATGGTACTTGAGTAGCTAGACATGCTAAGGGAAAGTAGATATGCAAAAATGGAAGGGGACAGAGATTGGGGTTTTTTCTTACTGGGAGAATGGGGAGGTAGGATCTGGGCAATAGCACAGCAGGTATGGCATTTGCCTTGCACAAGGCTGACCTGGGTTCATTTCTCGACATCCCATATGGTCCTCTGAGCCTGCCAGGAGCGATTTCTGAGCACAGAGACAGGAGCAACCCCTGAGCACCACTGGATATGACCCCCAATAACAAGGTGGGAGAATTAAGCACTGACTGACACATTGCCAGCTTATCCACTTGCAAAGCTGTGTTCTCAGGTCACTTGGTCTTTCTGATCCCAATTTTCTTACGTATAAAATGGGAGTAAAGTGGTCTCCCCATATGGGTAGGGAGCTATGTGATACAGCTGTGAGGATTCGGTAGCCTCTCACTCAGGGGAGTCAGACTTTAGGGCACTGGCGTATCTCTGTTCTGTCTTTCTGGGGCAGCCTTTGGGGGAGGAAGAGAAACACTGGGGCTCTGCTGAGCATCAGGTTGGGGAGAAATAGATGACAAATGTATCCCCAGGGATCCTTGTAACCAGACATCAACCCAGACTGGGGGCCTGGCTCATGCAGTGTCTCCATGCTGAGGCCTATTTTCCCCACAAGAGTTGCTGAAATTCACAGTGCAGTAACAGGGGCACAGGAGGGAGGCCAGAAGATGTCCAAGCAGACAGAACTCTTCTATGGACAAAATAATTTGGTCTTTGGGAAGGGGACCCCAGTCCCAGGGCCCCAGGAGAAAAATCTGAATAGGGAAAAGGGGAGAAGCTAATGCCAGTCCCAGGTAGAAAATAAAGTGCATAGCTCAGAGCATGGGAGTCACTTGACAAGGGGCCAAGCATGGAAGTGACCTAGGCAAGAGTCAGATTCAGGTTTGATCGACCCAAATCCCAGCTTGCCATCTGCTGAGGAGGACTGCTGCCAGAGAGCACTGGGGCATCAGGGAGCACCTTGGCCTCACAAGGGAGGAGCCTGCTCTGCTGCCTGCCTACAAAGCCAGTCTTATTAGCAGTGAGCCTGGGCAGGGTGGCAGTGAAAAACTATAGTGGGGGGCCAGGACAGTTTGTGCTCAGGGAACATCCCAGAAGGGAGTCAAGGGTAAGACGGGCCTTCCAGGTGTCTGGATGCTAAGACCACCCTACTGGTTGATGCAGAAGGTTTACCTGGAAAAGGGAGTCCCAGACCTGTGAGAAGCCACAGAGCTCCCTACTATTTCCACCCAAGGGTAGGGAGCGAATTTTTCCCTTTCTGGAGAAGACTTGGATCAGGCATTTCCTAGGGACTGCTCCCAAGTGAGATTCCCATGCACACACTCTGGGAGCCACACTCTGCCTCCCCATTTCCCAGCAAGTCTTGACATCACTTGTATATTGATCATGTCGCTAAATGACATTCAACTAGGAAACATTTACCCACCAGAATTGGCACACAAAGCAGTGGGGTCCTGAAGCTTAGCACTGAGCGCCCTCTGGTGGGCATCAGGATGATTCTGGGACCTGAAAGTGGGCTAGAGACCACTTACACAGATCTCTCCAGTGGAAGCCCAACAGCAAAACTCAGGAATCCGTGTGTATGTGGGGGGGGGGGGGGTAAGGGATTGAGTGTGTGGGTGTAATTTATGTGTGTGTGCATGTGTGGGTGGATGTGTGGGTGGGTTTGTGGGTGGATGAGTGGGGGGCGGAAGCTGAATGGGGGGGTAAATATGGGTGATTGTATGTGGGTGGGTGGAGAAGACTACGTTTCAGCCAGTGGTCTTTAAAAATTAAATATTTGGGGCAGGAGAGATAGCATGGAGGAAGGGCATTTGCCTTGCATGCAGAAGAACAGTGGTTTGAATCCCAGCATCCCATATGGTCCCCCGAGCCTGCCAGGAGCGATTTCTGAGCATAGAGCCAGGAGTAGCCCCTTAACACTGCCGGGTGACCCAAAAAAAAAACAAACAAAAAAATTAAATATTTGTGGGGCTGGAGCAAGGAGGGCATTTATTTGCCTTACATGCTGACAAACTGGGTTAGTTTCCCAGCATCCTATATGGTCCCTCAAGCCCACCAGGACTAATTCCTAAATGCAGAGACAGAAGTAATCCCTGAGCATCACCAGGGATGTCCAAGAACCAAAAAATAAATAAATAAAAATTAAATATTTGCTCTAAGAGTTGAAGGGAACCAGAGGCATAGTATAGCAGGTAGGGTACTTACCTTACAGTAACCACTCAAGGTTCAATCCCTGGCATTGGATCATATGGTCCCATGATCTACAACAGGAGTGATCCCTGAAAGCAGAGCTAGGAGGAAGCCCTGGGCATATCCAAATGTGGATATGTTTTACAAAACATGTAAAAATTATATATGCATATATGTATATTTCAGGAACTGAAGATACTATATCAGCATTTACTTGATCTCTGGCATTCAATATGGTAGCCAGAACCCCAGCAGGAGGAACATGCCCAAGACAAAGTCCCTTCCCTGGTGACACCTTTTTTCTACCATGGAAAAGACAATAAGCACTTGAATTCATCAATAAGGAAGGTATAAGATGGAAAACGAAGCAGAGTGAGAAGAAAAGTGAAGTGTTGTCTTAGTTGTCTCAGAAAGCCTTCTGAAGAGGTTCCTGAGAGCTGAGACCCATGATGAGACAGGCAGAGAAATATTAAGGTGGCATAGAGCAACAGGGAAAAGACACATTCCCTAGGTCAGAAGATCATGGGTAGGTCTGGTAAGAGCAGGAAGACTGGAGTGGGTAGAGTGAGTGAGGAAGGGAGGAGAGAAGAATTGAGATCAGAGCTGGAAGCCAGATTGCACAGAATCTGTGCACTATGATAAAAAAAATCCTTGGGTTTTACTTCTAAGTTGGGTCAGGAAGTCTTTGTGGGCTTTGAACAACCACAATGGGCTTATTGGCTGCTGGGGTCAGTGGACTGAAGGAGATGCAGCATCAAAGAAGTTGGTTTGGATTAGGAATATATCTGCACTGTATCAGCCAAGTAATGATGATGGTTTTAATCAGCAGTGACAGTGATGAAAGTCTCTCAGATCTGAGATACACTTAGGAGGTCAAGCTGAAAGGAGTTGCTGAGATCCTAACAGAGGGTGTGTGTATGAGAGAGGGAAAGAGAGAGAGATAGGGACAGAGACAGAGACAGGGAGACAGGGACAGAGAGAAAGAGACAGAGACAGAGAGACAGAGAGAGAGGAGAAGGAGGAGAAGAAAAGACCCTAGGATCAAATATTCTGGTGAGTATTTCCTAGGAATATAGCAATGAGAATTTAGTGAGGTTGGTGGAGGGACACAATGAGTGTAAGAGGCTAGCCATAACCATCTGAAGTTGGATATAGAAGTCTGAAGTTTGGAGACAAAGTATGGGTGCTCTTAGATTAAAAACAAGGCTTAAAGCATCCATAAGAGGAACCAGAGAGGTGGCACAAGAGGTAAGGCATCTGCCCTGCAAATGCTAGCCTAGGACTGACCGTGGTTCGATCCCCTAGTATCCCATATGGTCCCTCCAAGCCATGGGTGATTTCTGAGCACATAGCCAGGAGTAACCCCTGAGCATCAAACGAGTGTGAACCAAAACAAACAAACAAAAAAAAAGCATCCATAAGAAAGATGGGGCCGGAGAGATAGCATGGAGGTAAGGCATTTGCTTTTCATGCAGAAGGACAGTGGTTTGAATCCTGGCATCCCATATGGTCCCCTGTGCCTGCCAGGAGCGATTTCTGAGCAGAAAGCCAGGAGTAACCCCTGAGCACTGCCGGGTGTGACCCAAAAAGAGAAAGAAAGAGAGAGAGAGAGAGAGAGAGAGAGAGAGAGAAAGAAAGAAAGAAAGAAAGAAAGAAAGAAAGAAAGAAAGAAAGAAGGAAGGAAGGAAGGAAGGAAGGAAGGAAGAAGGAAGGAAGGAAGGAAGGAAGGAAGGAAGGAAGGAAGGAAGGAAGGAAGGAAGGAAGGAAGGAAGGAAGGAAGGAAGGAAGGAAGGAAGGAAGGAAGGAAGGAAGGAAGGAAGGAAGAAGAAAGAAAGAAGAAGAAAGAAGAAGAAAGAAAGAAAGAAAGAAAGAAAGAAAGAAAGAAAGAAAGAAAGAAAGAAAGAAAGAAAGAAAGAAAGAAAGAAAGAAAGAAAGAAAGAAAGAAAGAAAGAAAGAAAGAAAGAAAGAAAGAAAGAAAGAAAGAAAGAAAGAAAGAAAGAAAGAAAGAAAGAAAGAAAGAAAGAAAGAAAAAGAAAGAAAACAGAAACCCAGTTTACCTTCCTAGATGAAACAAAAATAGTCCCCCCAAAAAAGTAAATGAACCCCATAAAACATCTAACACCACAGACCTCACAGAACATAAAACAACTCTCCCAAGTAGAAAAAAATAAATAGTAAGATGACCCCTCAAATCTTCACTTACAGTCCTGAGGTTTCAAAGTAACAGCAAGAAAAGGCAAAGAAGGAACCATGATTTGATAATTATCAAAGAGTTGAGATCAGGAGTTCAAGACAACTAGGATTTCTAGGATGCTCCATAGAGAAGACCTTGGAGACCCAAAGGTGTCACTCAGTACATATCAGAAACCTGAGCAGAGCACCTTTGTAAAGACTGCAGCAGACCAGAGGATCTTGAGGTTGGGGCCAGAGCAACAGTATAGTGAGTAGAAAGCTTACCTTACACACAGGTTAGCTGTCCAGCACCCCCAACAAGAATAATCGCTAAACACAAAGTCAGGAATAATCTCCAAGCACCACCAGGTGCGGCCCAAAAACAAAACTAAAAGCAAAAACTAAAAAAAAAAAAAAAAAAAAATGTTTTGAGGGAACATTATCCCAATCGGTGAAGGTCTTTGATCCAGTCTCAGAGAGCTCAGGTAATGTCTGCTCTAACAAGGTTCGAAAACCTCCTAGCTCCTGCAGCATTGGGTGGAACACTCAGAAGAGGCTTGCTTCAAAATAGTTTGTAATTCTCCTTTTGATTTCTGTGGCCTTGGGCAATTAAGTCGGTGTTATTTAATTTCTAAGTATTTGGTGATTCTCCTTCAATCTTTCTGTTATTGATTTCTAATTTAATGCCATTTCAGTCAGAAAATACTCTCTGTACAAATTTGATCCTTTCAAATTGCATTCATGGGCTGAAGAGAGTACAGGGATTAAGATGCTTGCCTTGCATATAGCTGAGTCCAGTTTGATCCCCAGAACTGTATATGGTCCCCCGAGCATCTCAGAGGTCACAGGTCCAATGAAACCCCTGAGCACTTCCAGGTGTTCCCCCTCAGCCCTCACACACACACACACACAAATATATATATATATATATAATAAAATGTATTCACACTTGTTTTGTGGCTCTATCTTTTAAAATAGTCCACATGTACTTGAAAATACTACACATTCTGATGTTAAGAACACTGTTCTCGGGGCCGGGCGTTGGCGCTAGAGGTAAGGTGCCTGCCTTGCCTGTGCTAGCCTTGGATGGACCGAGGTTCGATCCCCCAAGCGTCCCATATGGTCCCCCAAGCCAGGAGTGACTTCTGAGCCAGGAATAACCCCTGAGCGTCACCGGGTGTGGCCCAAAAACCAAAAAAAAAAAAAAAAAAAGAACACTGTTCTCTACATGTCAACTAGGTCAGATCACTCTAAATTGCTCAGATCTTTTGTATCAGTAGTGATTTTTTTCTGCTTGTTCTGTCAGTTATAAAGAGAGGAACACTGAAATCTCAAACTATAGCTATACATTTATCTATTTCTCCTTGTGTGTAGTTTTATTTTTGCTCTCTGTGTTTTAAACTCAGTGATTGATGCATAAACATTTTGGATTGTTATATCCTTTGTATTAACTCTCCACTTAATCATTAAGAAGTGAACTTCTGGGGTCAGATTGGCAGGACAGCAGGTAGGAAGTTTGCCTTGAAAACAGCCAATCCAGGTTCAAAAACCAACACTCGTAAAGGTCCCCTGAGCCCCAAATGAAGTGATTCCTGAGTGCAGAGCCAGGATTAAGTCCTGAGTATCACCAGGTGTAGATTGCAAAAAAGAAAAAAAATGAATTTCTTTATTGCTATGTCTTCGAGTTTACTAATCTTTTCTTCTCTTTTGTCTTATCTCTTATTTATCCCATCCTCTGTATTTTTTTCTATAGATTACAGTTTTCACCTTTGTATATTGGTTTGGATTTTTCATATTAAAGTGCTTCCATTTAAATATTTGAACATATGAAATACAGTTAAAATAATTTTATTTTTGGGCCCGAGCAATAGCTCAATGGTATTGTGTCTGCCTTTCATGCAGCTGATCCATGAACCTCAGTTTGATCCCCAGCGTCCCATATGGTCCCCCAAGTCAAGAGCAATTTCTGAGCGCATAGCTAAGAGTAACCCCAGAGTGTCACTGGGTGTAGCCAAAAACAAAAAACAAATAACAATAATAATAATAATAATAATTTTATTCTTTTAACATCTGTGTGGATTCTGGTTTAGTATCTATTGATCCGTTTTTCTCTTCATATGGATATTTTTCTGTTTCTTTACATGCCAAAAATATTTTATTAGATGTCAGGCATCATAATTTTTACTGTTTGAAGTCTTTTAATGAAATATTAATTTATTGTTGAAAACATGAAATCCCTTAGCAAGTTAGGAATAAACAGACCTGTCTAAATCTTGTAGAGGGCAACAGTACATGCCATGAGTGAGTGCCTTACTCAATGGTAAAGTGCTGAGAAATTTGTCTTGTCTTTTATAGAAGCTCTTTTAATGTATCTTACAAAATTTATTTCAAGCCTTTGAAATTCCTTAGCTATTACCTGTTCATGAAACTCTATATCATTTCATCAAATCTTAATGATAATCTAGCTGGATTGAGTATTCTTGAGGTGTTAATTTCATCTAGGTTTTTTTTTTCCCCTAGGGGAGTAGGGAGGGAAGGTCACACCCAATGGTGCTCAGGGCTTACTCCTGACTCTGCGATCAGAAGTCACATCTCTCCTAGCATTGTTCAGGGGTTCATATGTGGTGCTGGGGATAGAACTCATGTCAGACATCTGCAAAGCAAGCATCCTACCTGTTGTGCTATCTCTCTAGCCTCATTCACTGGGTTTTGTTGTTTGTTTGTTTGTTTGTTTGTTTGTTTTTACTATCTCCTTTTATTCTCTTCTGGATCAGTGTCTCATTTGATAGATTTACTGTGACTCTTATGGTTCTTCTTTTGTATGTAAGTTCCTTTTCTATCTTGATGCTTTCAATATTCTGTGTCTATATTTGGCTATTGACATTATGGTTATAATGTGCCTTGGAGTTTTTCTATTAGAGTCTATTTTTGCTAGGCATTTGGAATGTTTGCTTTCCTTAGGTATTCTGGTCACACGTACATTAGGTGTGTCTGTGTTCTGGTTGTATTTATATTTCTATAAATATCCTGAACTCTGTTCTAAGATAAGATTTCTTTTCAGAAACAGTTTGGTCCTGTGGGGCTTTGCTTTTAAGGTTTATTAGGTGGAACCAGAGAGCATTTAGTCAAGGATGATTTCTCCTCCCAACCCCACCCTGGTCTCTGCTATGCCCTGCTTTCTAGTGAACCATAGACCTTCCTTTAGGATATAGCCTTCCAGGGTTAGTGAAATCCCAGTGGAGTCAACTGAAGCACCTCAAAAAAGCTCTAGCTTCAAAGTCAATGGCCTGTGGAGAAAGGACAGACATCAAGGTACTTGCCTTGAACAGGCTGACCTCAATTCAATCCAGGCACTACATGGTCCCCTAGCACTTCCAAAAGCAATCTCAAACATTTTCAGGTATGGTCCCAAACCCACAGCCCACACACACACACAAAAATAAATAAAAGGAAAGAAAATTTAAATTTGAGGGTCTGGCAATGTTAATGAGTGAGAGAAGTAGAATGCCTGTCTCAAATACGGGTAGAGGATGAGGGAAGAAGGAGATGGGGGACATTGGTAGTAGACAATGTTGCACTGGTGAAGGGTGGTGTTCTTTTTATGACTGAAACCCAACTACAAACATGTTTGTAATCATGGTGCTTAAATAAAGATATTATTTTTAGAAAATTAAATAAAATAAATTCAAGGGTCTGAGACAGTAGACAGGCCTTGCATGCATGAGAAAGAAGACTGCCTTGCAAGCAGTCAACCCTGGTTCAGTCCCTTCCTCCAAGTGGTTCCAAGCTGGGAATAGTTTCTAAGCATTGCCAGGTATGGTCCAAATTCCACACCTCCCCCCAGTAATCATTAAACATTCCATCCCAACTCAGACAGCAGATTCACAATAAAAACCTCTCAATAGGGCTAATGCCTAGCTAGGATTATTTACCAACCGGTGCTCTTCCCCCGGGTCAGCTTCCCACCCTGCCATGCTACTCTCAGCTCCAGGACCAGGCAGGATGGAGCAGAGAGGATGCTGACTCCATCTCCCCAGAGCTATGTAATGTGGAGCAGAGCTTGGACTCTGAAGCCATACTGCCGGACTCTGCCTCCTCCCAGCTCTGAGACTTTAAGCAGATCACTTGACTTCTCTCTGCCTCCTTCCTAATCTCAAGAGTACCATTTGCTTTCTACTATGTCAGTGGTCGGCAACCTTTTTTTTTTCAACTGAGCCAAATCTCGCCAAAATCACGATTGAAATTTATATTGAGAGCCACATTTTTGGGGGGGTTTGTTTGTTTGTTTGTTTTTGTTTTTGTTTTGTTTTTTTTTTGGCAACGCTCAGAGCCTACTCCTGGCTCTATGCTCAGAAATTGCTCCTGACAGGCTCAGGGGACCATTTGGGATACCGGGATGCAAACCATCGACCTTCTGCATGAGAGGCAAATGACTTACCTCCATGCTATCTCTCCAGCCCCAAGAGCCACATTTTTAAATCTGAAAATACATAGGATGGTACACTGTTTTTAGTTTCAATAAGTTTTTATTGAGAATATTCTACATGCAAGTATCCACATAGGTTGGGAGAATACAAATAACACAACTAATAAAACAAAAACTTTAGAAGGATATTGTTTATCGATAATGTTAAATTCTATACAGTTTGCCTTACAATGTAGAGAAAATTACATCCTGACAATGACTGACAAAGTCACAAGCACTAATGTGAACATTGGCCTTTCATTTCCTTGGATAGTTTGAGTAAGTCAGGTTTGTATGTTGTTTTTAATTTTAGGCACGATTCCAGGTTCTCATCGATGAGACGATTTCTAAATTTATTCTTGATAAGATTCATGCTTAAAAATGATTGTTCGCATAAATATGTAGACCCGAACAAGGAAAGAACAGCAAACACTAGCTTTTTTAGTTGATTATATGAGTCAGGAATACTATTCCAGGTGTTAAAAATCAACATATCTTCCTTCTCCAGGTCTTTCAAAGCAGACCACTTGTGCTGTGAACTAAGTTCACATTTGTGTTTCTCCAATCTTTCTTTTTTTTTTTTGGGGGGGGGCCACACCCGGTGACGCTCAAGGGTTACTCCTGGCTATGTGCTCAGAAGTCGCTCCTGTCTTGGGGGACCATATGGGACGCCGGGGGAGCGAACCGGGGTCTGTCCTAGGCTAGCACAGGCAAGGCAGGCACCTTAGCTCTAGCGCCACCACGTCGGCCCCTCTCCAATCTTTCTAAATTAGCATAAAGACGTTCAAATTTCGAGCTCCAGAGTTCTTTGTTTTTTAAATCTAGAAATTACATTTCAAAGTAGCCAATGTCGATATCAAAGGGAGAAAAATTTGATTCTGTTACAGTGGCATCCAGAGGTTTTTTTAACAAAGGCCACTTTGCTGTTTCTGAAATCCTGAAATCTCTTGAGAAAAGTTTCCCTCATATTTAAAAGTGCTGTTTTAAAATAGGTAATGTCAATATCAGAATTATTTTCTTGGCGATGTTTCAACAGGCTTGGAAAGTGAATCAAAGTTTCTCTGTCAAAATCTTGAGCAAAAACAGATAATTTGTTTTCAAACTAAATAACTTCTAACATCGAAAAAATTGTGTTTCCTTTCCCCTGTAGTTTATGATTAAGCTGATTTAGATGTGAAGTAACATCCACCATGAAATACAGTTTTTGAATCCACGGATGGTTTGTTAATTCTGTATTGTAAACACCCTTCTCCAGGAAAAATGCTTAGATTTCTGATAATAAGGAAGCAAAATGTTTCAAAACGTTTCCTCTTGATAACCAAAATGTGCTGAAAATTTGAAACCCTACACTATGGAAATGAAACAGGTAAAAGAGAAAAACCTTTTAACAATCTTTAAAAGCAAGGACAGTGTTCCAGAGATAAGTAGTGATTTCACTGAAAGGGAAAAAAAAATCTATTGACACTTTAGTGTGTGCTGCAAGAAACCAAACTAAAATACACACAAAAACAAAAACGACACTTTGTTAAGGCATATGATATATCATAAAGGAATTATGATAGAGTGTCTGAAACATTTTTAAAATAATTTTTATTTAAGCATATTTGTTACAAAATTATTTATACTTGAGTTTCAATCATAGTATGTACACCACCCTTCACCAGTTCACTTTCTCCACCACCAATGTCCCTTGTTTCCTTCCCCTTCACCCTCCTCTGCCTATGTAAGGGGCAAGCATTTTGCTTTTTTCTCTCTCTCTTTTTCTTTATGACACGGAGGTTTGCAAAATTTCCTTTATGACACCGTGGTTTGCAATATTGTTAATTAAAGGGTACCATGCATGTCACTTACCCATTTTCAGCATCCAGTTGTTGTCCAGAGTGATATGTTCCAACTATCAATGTCATAATGTACCTTTCTCTATTAACTCTAGGGCACCACTATGGTCTGTGACTTAGGATTCTACAGTACTTAAGTTAAAAAGGGTAAATGTGGAGTAATGATGATAGGGAGTGAGAAAATTAAGATAAATTAAGATAAAAATGATCTTTTGTAGGAGTGTGCGAAAGGGCAGAGTACAAAATGGACATTCTGCATACACAAAAACATAATTCAATGATAGTGAGAACTATTAATGTATCTTTTGCGCACCATTTATTATTTTTATATGCCACAAATTATTATTCTGTGTCTACACCTCTCCTTCTGACTCATTTCACTCAGAATAATAATCTAATGTGTTGATGAATGTACAGATTATGTACTGTGCATGGCTCAGTGTTTTTGTGTAGTCACAAGAAACAGAAGTTGCACACCCGTACATTGTATCCACTCATTGTATGATAGACTGGATTCAAAAAAAAAAAAAAACTCCCTGCTGAGCCGGGCGGTGGCGCTAGAGGTAAGGTGCCTGCCTTGCCAGCGCTAGCCTAGGATGGAACGAGGTTCGATCCCCCGGTGTCCCATATGGTCCCCCAAGCCAGGAGCAACTTCTGAGCACATAGCCAGGAGTAACCCCTGAGTGTCACCGGGTGTGGCCCAAAAAAAAAAACTCCCTGCTGAAATAAACTCTGTGACAGATGACACAGTAAAGATAATTTGTGAAATTCACAATTGTGATCAAATCCAGGCTATTCACCACCCTGGGTGAGAATATGGATGCCCACTACTAGCATCTTCTCCATGAGGAAGTGAAGTGGCTGTTCAGGAGAAGGTTGCTCTCGCACCATGTTGGCAAGAGGGAAGTAGTGCAGTTCCTGTGAGAGCAGAACTCTGACTTTGTACAGCCCCAGTTGGACAAGGAATGGGTAGCTAAGCTTGTGTATTTGGCAGACATTGTTCATTTTCTCTATGAATTTAATATTTCTCTGTAGGGAAGTTTCACAAGTAGTTTTTACAGTGAGACATAAGATGGATGTATTCAAAAAAGAATCTTATTCTGGGATAGCTGTGTCTGAGAAGGAGATATTAAAATGTTTCCACTCTTGCAAAAAAATTCTGATTGCCACTTAATTATGCAGAAAGTCATAATCAATATGAAAAACAGCATTTAAGGGCACTAGCTCACAACTTTAATCATGAGTACTCTGAACATGAGAATCCACGGAAAAGAAAACTCTGAGTTGAGAATCCCTTCATGGAAGATGCCTACTTTTGTGCAAAATAAAATATGTGTTTTAAGATCACTCCAGGCACTGTATTTCTAAACCCCACCCAACCTGGTCTGAAGAAACAGGGTAGCAGGAAAGAAATAATAAACCAAGCTAGCCAGGAAAGGATGATCATGGAGTTCATGGCCTTTTACCTTGTACTCTCTGCCTTGAGCCCAAAAAGCTAGAACACCTCTTTATTAAAACCAGTTCCCAATACCAGGAGGCTTCAGGTCAAGAGAGAGAGAGAGAGAGAGAGAGAGAGAGAGAGAGAGAGAGAGAGAGAGAGAGAGAGAGGGAGAGAGAGAGGGAGGGAGAGAGAGGGAGAGAGAGAGAGAGAGAGAGAGAGAGAGAGAGAGAGAGAGAGAGAGAAGTACATATTCAGCGTGCTTTTACATATCAAAGGAAGAGGTTTAAGAAAGGATGACGTTGGGGGAACACCTTTGTTTGGGGTTGATACTGGGTATCATCTTACATTCTTGGAGCCGGCGACTGGGCTGCACACAGGGCACGCACTGACAGGGGCTAGGAGCAGAGTCCTGGCTCCTGGAGCTGCCGCCCAGCACACAGAAGAGCCAGATTAAAAGTGTAAAGAGCCACATGTGGTTCGAGAGCCACAGGTTGCCGACCACTGTACTATGTGATCTAACTGAATCCTCACAACAATGTAAGGAAGTAGGTTTCCTTACGTCTGTTTCACATAGCAGGAACTCACAATACTTAGCAATTAAGTGCATAAAAGCACACTCCCTTTAACTTCTGATTATGTTGATTAACATATTAATTATAGAGTCCTGGATGGTTGCGGATGGTGGTGAGATGGATGCCCGGGCCATGCACCTGCAACCCCTTCCTGCTGGTGGGTCTCAGGGTTCAGTATAGTGGTGAGGAAATGATCTACAGGCAATCATGAAATTTCAGGAGACATCCACTTTATTAAGGCCCTAGCCACCATGTGTGGCTCCTAAGCTTAAACCACCCAGCATTTCAGCCTGTTTCCTAGTCCACCATGTTCCCAGGTCCTCTTCACACTCCTCAGGCAACCCCTTTGTAACCTTCCATAGACCCCTCCCAGAAGTGGGCTGGTCTTACCATCAGGTAAGGTTACACAGGAAGATGGGGGATGAGGTGACATGATTATACATAAATAAAATTCCTGAAGATGCTCTCTGCTCCTCCCCATTTGAAAGAAGTCCTCTTCTTGTGCAGTGCCAGCCGAAT
Organism: Suncus etruscus; assembly: GCF_024139225.1. Lineage (NCBI taxonomy): Eukaryota > Metazoa > Chordata > Mammalia > Eulipotyphla > Soricidae > Suncus > Suncus etruscus. Next base: position 40,914,304 of record NC_064853.1, read on the forward strand.
CCCAAAGAAATTATGGTGAAGATTGAAGTGAACAATTTTGGCTGCACCACCTAATTATTACAGCTGCCTTTAACTCTGGAAAAGTGGAAATTGTGGTCATCAAGAACCCTACATTGGCCCCAACTACATGGTCTATAGGTTCCAGTGTGATTCCACCCATAACAAGTCCAATGGCACAGTCAAGGCTGTGAGTGGAAAGCTTGTAATCAATTTAAATCACATCTCCATCTTTCAGCCAACATTACATGGGGTGACACTGGTGCTAAGTATGACATAGAACCCACTGCAATCTTCATTACCCTGAAGAAGACTAGGGCTCACTTGAAGGGTGGTATCCATCAAAGGATCATCATCTCCCCTCATACTGCCCCCATGTTTGTGATGGGCATGAGCCATGAGAAATATGACAGCACCCTGCAGATTGTCAATGAAGCTTTCTACACCAGCAATTTCTAGGCCGCCATGGCCAAGGTCATCATGACAACTTTGGCATCATAGAAGGTCTCATGCCACAGTCCATGCTGACCCAGGTTCAATCCCCGGCATCCCATATGGTGCCCCGAGCCTGCCAGAAGCAATTTCATTTTTTTTTTTTTTTGGTTTTTGGGTCACACCCAGCGGTGCTCAGGGGTTACTCCTGGCTGTCTGCTCAGAAATAGCTCCTGGCGGGCATGGGGAACCATATGGGACACCAGGATTCAAAACAACCACCTTTGGTCCTGGATCAGCTGCTTGCAAGGCAAACACCACTGTGCTATCTCTCCAGGCCCGCCAGGGGCGATTTCTGAGAGCAGAGCCAGGAGTAACCCCTGAGTGCTACCAGGTGTGCCCCAGAAACCAAAAACTAAATAATTTAAATAGAGAAACAAAGATTTAGATCTAACCACCTGGTTATAGCCACCTGCAATGGAAGAGCAATACTAAAACACATGCAACATTGTAACTTCAAAGTAAAAAACTCTTAAAAATAGGGTCAGAGCTATAACACAGAGGTAGGGTGTTTGCCTTGCATGCAGCCAACACAAGATAAACCCCAGTTTGATTCTGGCCATCCCATATGGTCCCCCAACCTGCCAGGAGCAATTTCTGAGTGCAGAGCCAGGAGTAACCCCCTGAGCACCGTCAGGTGTGACCCATAACAAACAAAAAAACTCTTAAAAATAAATAGATCGATCAAAAAATAAATAAATAAATAAATAAATAGATCAAGGGCCAGAGAGATAGCATGGAGACAGGGCGTTTTTGCCTTGCATGCAGAAGGATAGTGGTTCAAATCCTGGCACCCCATGTGGTCCTCTGAGCCTGCCAGGAGCAGTTTCTGAGTGTACAGCCAGGAGTAACCCCTGAGCATTGCTGGGTGGGACCCAAAAAACCAAAACAAAAAAAAAAATAGAACATGGGGCTGCAATGATTGTACAGTAAGTAGGATACTTGCCTTGCAAAAGGCCAACCCAAGTTCAATTCCTGGCACCCAATGGTCTCCAAGCACCACCAAGAGTAATTCCTGAATATAAAGCCAGGAGCAATACCTGAGCACCACTTGGAGTGTCCAAAACACAAAAATTTAAAAATAATAAAAGGACCAAACTGATAGTACAGTGGGTAGGGAGGACTATTTCATTGCAATCAGCCAACCCAGGTTTGATTCCCAGCATCCCATATGATTCCCAAAGCACTGCCAGAAATAATTCTCAAGTGCAGAGCCAGATAAAACCCCTATGCACTGCCAGAAATAATTCTCAAGTGCAGAGCCAGATAAAACCCCTATGTACTGCCAAGTGTGACCCAAAAAACTAATAAATAAAAAATATATAACTTGCTGGAGTGATAGTACAGAAGGTAGAACACTTGGTTTGTGTGTATCCAACCTAAATTTAACCTCCGGAATCCCATATGGTCCCCTGAACCCTGGCAGCAATGATTCCTGAGTTTGAAGTCAGGAGTAAGCCCTGAGCACTGCCATGTGTGACCAAACAAAAACTTTTATTAAATAAATTAAAAAATAAGTACAACTTTTAAATAAAACCACCTAAGAGCCCATATTCATCAACTGCCATTTTATCATATTTGCTATCATACAGGCTCTCTGCATACAAAGAGAAATGACAGATACAGACATCACAACTAGATAATAGATTGATAGCTTATAGATGAATGGAAGATACATAGAGAGGTAGGTAGGATGATGATAGATGGACAGATGGATGGATAAATGGATGATGAATAGAAAGCTATATATATAAATGGTTGGTAGAATATAAATATGTATAAATGGTTGGTGGAAAGATGGATGGGTTTGTTGGTTGGTAGATAGATAGATAGATAGATAGATAGATAGATAGATAGATAGATAGATAGATAGATAGATAGATAGATAGATAGACACAAATAGATAGACAAATAGACATGATGACAGATGAATAGATGGACAGATATTCTGCCAAGAAATGCTCACATTTTGCACACACTCACGACAATAGAGTGTGGCTCTATTTCCATGTCAATAAATCCATGCCACTGCCAGCAGCTAGAATTCTATTGTCGAGCAGAATCACAATTTATTTAACCAATTTTCTGTGCAGGGATATTTAGACTGATCCAATTTCTCACCATTTCATGTGATGAATATCCTCCTTATCCATACAACTTCTGAACTTGTCCAATTATTTCCTTAGGACAAATTCCTAGAAGTGAAATTTCTGAGTTAAAGACAATACGCTTATTTAGGGCTTTTCATATATACATGCTGCCAAATTGTCTCCAAGAAAGGTTGTGTCGATTTACATTCCTACCAGTGGCAATGAGCTATGGGTCACGACTATCAACGCTGTATAAAACAGATCAGAAATGAGGCGTTAGTCAGGAAAGACTTGGCCAGGCTGGAGCTACAAATTAACCCCAAATCTCAGTGGTATAAAACAATGAAGATTTATTCCTGGCCCACACTGCAGGCTCGACCCAGGCCAGCAGACCCACTGTCTCTCCCAGTGAAATTCAGGGAGCCAGAACAAGGGAAAACCTAGCTACCTTGAGCTGCACCAGACCTCCTTAAGACTAGAAGGGTAAGGCGGGGTCTTCAATGCCACATCCCCTCCAGTCATCTTATTGGGTAGACTTACTGGGTACAGTCTACCCAAAGACCTTGAGGGTATACTTTTCTGTGTCTAAAAGGAGAGGCAAATTCCATCAGCATAAATATCCAAAGGGTGGAAATAGTGGAAGTTTCTTCTAGCAAGAGAAATAAGCCTATATCCTCTAGTGACCAGCGCCAGGTCCCTTCCTTCAAAATTCTGCTGGTCTCAGTACAGGAGTGGACTCTAAGTGGGCAGTAAGACAGGCTGCTCCCTCCTGATGAGCTGGCACAGAGCAGGGGAACCCAGATAGGTCCACACTCCCCACGGAGACTACGGGTACGCTGGAACAGGAGCCAGAGGGATTCTGTTCTTGGGAGCCCACACAGTCAGCCCCTGGTTCATCAGTCAGGGAGGGCATCATGGGGCGGTTAAAAGTCAGAAAGCAGGAACACAGGGGCAGAAAAGCAGGACAAAGTGGTAAAACGGGGGTTCTGGGATGAGGCTCCTTCCAGTTGAGGACCAGTTGAGCCACGAAGGTCCATTTCTGTGGCCTTGAGTCAGTCATTCAATCTCTTGGTGTCTCTGTTTCCCTTTCTTTGGGGGTTACAAGGAGTCCCATCTCAAGAACTGTTTTAATATATCACTCTTCATCCAGCAACACAGACCCCTTAGAACATGGGACAGAGGTGAAAAGACGATGTCACCTCTGAAGAACTGACATTATCTACAGGACTATAAAGGACAGCAACTAATTGGTTCTGTCACTATGGCACCTGTCTGCTCAAAGCCACAGGGCTTCCCAAAAGTGGAAGGATCACTGGGACTTGAGGACCTTCCGATCTGAGCCCAGCCCCCAATTCAGGCAAATATCATTTCAGCCAGGGCCCCAAGACAGTCATGGGTCCCTAGGTCTGGATTCATCCCCAAGTGACTCAATTAATTGTTTAGGCAGGCTCAAACTTTGCTCACTGGGTAATTTGTACCTTCAGTGAATACTGCCCATAAGTGTCACCTCATTCTTAGAATCTGCAAGGCTCAGGTGTCACTCTATGAGTCCTATCCCATAGTGTTCTCACACTTCCTCCTATGCTCCCTGCCCCTCCCTGCCCCTCCAATCCCAATGTACTCCCCAAGGCCCTCTGTGCTCCCTCATTCCCTGTATCCCCTACACCCTCTTGCTCATCCAACCCTTTTAGGCTCCTCTGGCACCTCCATGCAATATCATTTATTCCTCCAAGCCCAGTGTCTGTCATGAGCCTGTCACTCTGCAAGGACAAAACCTTCACCCCAGAACCCCCAACTGCAGCCAGGAAAGGATTAGAATTCATTGGAAGATAGGTGTGTGTGGAAGAAAAGGGGTTTCAGGAAAGAAACTGCAGCTCACAGACAGGGAAGATTAACTAGCTGTCCTGCCATGTCCAGCTCCCACTCTGACATTTCCCCACAGCAGAGGAGGGGACCAAAACCTAGCAAGGTTTTGTGCCACCAGCTAGGGAGGGGGTGGCTGGCTTTCCCACTCAAAAAAGCTGGGGGTGGGAGTTGTGTCTCGGCAGTGCTTTCATCAGCTCCAGGAAGGCAGATTCCTTAAAAACAACAGAAAGGGGGCTGGAGAGATAGCCTGGAGGTAGGGTGTTTGCCTTGCATGCAGAAGGAAGGTGGTTCGAATCCCAGCATCCCATATGGTCATCCCTCCCCACCCCCAGCCTGCCTCGAGCGATTTCTGAGTGTATAGCCAGGAGTAACCCCTGAGCGCTGCTGGGTGTGACCCAAAAACCAAAAAATAAATAAATAAATAAATAAATAGAAAGAAAGAAAGGAAAGAAAGAAAGAAAGAAAGAAAGAAAGAAAGAAAGAAAGAAAGAAAGAAAGAAAGAAAGAAAGAAAGAAAGAAAGAAAGAAAGAAAGAAAGAAAGAAAGAAAGAAAGAAAGAAAGAAAGAAAGAAAGAAAGAAAGAGAGAAAGAAAGAGAGAAAGAAAGAGAGAGAAAGAGAGAAAGAGAGAGAGAAAGAGAAAGAAAGAAAGAAAGAAAGAAAGAAAGAAAGAAAGAAAGAAAGAAAGAAAGAAAGAAAGAAAGAAAGAAAGAAAGAAAGAAAGAAAGAAAGAAAGAAAGAAAGAAAGAAAAGAAAGAAAGAAAGAAAGAAAGAAAGAAAGAAAGAAAGAAAGAAAGAAAGAAAGAAAGAAAGAAAGAAAGAAAGAAAGAAAGAAAGAAAGAAAGAAAGAAAGAAAGAAAGAAAGAAAGAAAGAAAGAAAGAAAGAAAGAGAGAGAAAGAGAGAGAGAGAGAAAGAAAGAGAGAGAAAGAGAGAGAAAGAAGAAAGAAAGAAAGAAAGAAAGAAAGAAAGAAAGAAAGAAAGAAAGAAAGAAAGAAAGAAAGAAAGAAAGAAAGAAAGAAAGAAAGAAAGAAAGAAAGAAAGAAAGAAAGAAAGAAAGAAAGAAAGAAAGAAAGAAAGAAAGAAAGAAAGAAAGAAAGAAAGAAAGAAAGAAAGAAAGAAAGGGGCTGGAGTGGTGCCTCATGAGCTGAGCTCATGAAGTCACATAGAAGACTCCAGGTCCACAGGTCGTGAGAGAATAAACCTGTACTGTCTCCAATCATTCCTCTCTGGTCATTTGTTGACAGATCTAAGGAAGTGAACACATTAGGGATCTCTGTGATGATACATGATAAATGACCTTCAGTGGCCTTAAACAGTTGCAATTGGTAGTTCTGTCGGTCAGAAATGTCCTTCTGCTGCTGTCTAGAACATCCTCTGGCTGGCAGGTGGGATCACATTCATCCTGTCTAGGTGAAGTTATATATACTCCACGGCAAGTGATATGTTGGAAACTTCCAAAACTCACACGGCTGGTGCTTCATGATACTTCACATAGTTTCTCTCCATGTGTCCTCTCTCCATGTGACCCCTCTCCCAGGGAGACTTTCCTCCATGGTATGAAGACAAACCATACCATTTCCTCCTGGGTATGGGGCAAACCACCAAAAAGCTAGAGAGAAGCCCTCTTTGCAGAGCCCCCATGTGCCCCACTGAGCTTCCCTGGACAGGGCAGGGAAGGTCAGAGTTAGAACCAGGGAACAGGGCTCTGGCAAGGATGGAGGATGAGGCTGACCCATGCCCTGGGATCCCTATAGCCATGTACCCCTTTGATGAACCTAAGATTCAGGACAATGCCTCCCTCCCCCTCTAGCCTGGCTCCCCCAATCCACTGACCAAGCCTCAGCCTCCTCCTTAATGAAGTTCCCAGCTGACACTTCCTAATTCCCCAATGATTAACTTCCAGCGGATTAGAACCAGGACAGCCATTTAATTAACGTGCATGTCTGAGATTACTCGGGACTCATTAAGACTCTGTGATTGACTTGTTAACGTGCAGGAATTCAATTATGTGCCTGGCACTGAACTACTGGCCAGGGCATGGAGGCGGGGGACACAGCCTGGAAGCCCCAGTCTAAGGGAGGAGTCCCAACCTGAAGGAAAAGACCCAGCCTGAGGGAGGAGACCCAACCCAGCCCTTGAAGAGCTTGAGTTGAGGGGGTAATCACACCCGAGTCCATGGAGTACCCCAGATGGAGGAGAAAGCTGTAGCCTCTCGTATTTTCAGGTCCCCAGGATGAGGGGAAGTACTGAGGACTTCCTGAAAAGGGGACCAACTCATGTCCCTGTGGTACCTGGGTATGGAGAGGCCCAGATCTCTGGTTCTGAAAGATACAAGAGAGCAACTGTGGGCATTCTTACCCCTCGTAGGGGGCCCTATCTGAGAAGCAGAGACCCCAGATAGGCTGTCAGAGAGAGACAGCAACTGAGAGGGAAGGTACTGGCAGAACAGGCAAGGACAGGCGTGCCCTCATCTGGGGTCCTCTCTCTGGCCACAGAAAAGGGGAACAGAAAAAGGTCTGGGAACAGAAGAAGGTTCATTATGGATGCCCAGCACCACAAAACGTGGCTGAGCTGCAGCCTGGGAAATAAACTCGGAAGAAACAGGGCGAGAGGGAGTCAGGAGACAAGCCACAAAGAAGGCTAAAGTCATCATGGGTGATCATATAGCATCTCCCTACCTGGGCACCACCCCATACAATTAATTTGCTCCTCCCCTCACGTGACAGGTGTGGAGACCTAAAACAAAAGTTCCAGGCCCTCAGCCTTCTAACCACACTGCTCCTGGGTCCTGGTCATACCCTTTCGAGGAGGTGGCTCCCAGTCTCAGACTACCCCTCCTGGGAATTCACACTCTCACCACAAGGCACAGCTGGAGAATTCCCCAACTGGGAAGACACTGAGCTTCTGTGTTGCCACCCTCCTTATCACTTCGCTCCACTCCCCCATTGCAGCAATAACAAGAGGGAAGTGAATAGGAAAGCAAGGAGAGAGGGGATGATCTTACAACTAGGGAAGTCCCTCCAGAACCTAATGAAGAGGAGATCCAGATCAAAGAGACAGCACAGCAGGTAGGGCATTAACTTTGCACATGGCTGACCCAGGTTTCATCCCTAGTACCCCGTATGATCCCTGAGCACAGAGCCAGGAATAAGTTCTAGAACAGCCAGGTGTGACCCAACCCTTCCCCTTCAAAGGCTCTTTTTAAACCTTTTAAAATGGGTGATTCATAACTCTAAAAAATCTTTTAAAATAGCCTTATATATCTTCAAATGTCTCCAGAAATATGCATAAGAAATCAATAACTTATTTTCCAAGTCTGTGTGAGGAAGAAAGCTAAGGGTAGAGGACAAGGGTGTGGGAGGCAAATTTTCCCCGGAATAACATTCTTAGAATTTTTAATTTTGAGCCCCATGAATGTATTGCCTATTCAAAAATTAAATTAAGGAATGTTAACATTAGTTATCTCAGGTTGCCGGGGTGATGGGGTGGTTGTGCTTTCTTTTTCCTATTTGCCTGTATTGTCTGAGTGTTTTAATGACCATGTATTACATTTTTAAATCATGAAAAATAATAGAGCTATTAACATTTTCTTTTAAAATCTACATTGTGTGGACAGGCTGAAAAGCTAGCAGGTCACCATTCATGGCCCAAGAGATGCTGGAGGCTGGAGGGGCCAGAGAATACCTCAGGGAAAAGAAGCTGGTGGCTCTAGGGGGCAGAGGGAGGGAGCGTGTGTGGGTCGACAGACTGGTGGAGGCAACTGAGCAGCAGCCAGGAAGATAGCCCTTCCAGACTGAGGCTGGAGAAGATAAGCTCCCCATTATAGAAGGTATACAAGTCACATCTTGGGGTCACAGAAAACCTTCCTTCTTTGCAAACCAGCTAGACAATCTAGCTGAGATGTTCCAGGGAAGATCTCAGGGGTTCAATTGCTAAGTCTAATACATACCTCATAGGTTTGAGACACTTTTACTGTGCTGGGGACTTTGTCCATCCACTGTCAGGGCCTGAATTGTGTGGACCCCAGATTCATATGCTGCTGTTTCAGCCCCCAAGCCCCAAGGTGGATTATGTTTGTTGATAGAATTTTTAAAGAAGTTACTCTGGAGGCCCGAGTGATAGCACAGCAGGTAGGGTGGTAGGGCATTTGTCTTGCATGAGGCTGACCCAGGTTTGATCCCTAGCATCCCGTATGATTGCTTCAAACACTGCCAGATCCTGACTCAGATCCAGGAGTAACCCCTGAGCACCATCAATGTGCCTTCCCAGAAAAAAAAATAAGTCACTCCAGTAAAATGAGAGGCTAAAAGGGGGGCTACTGCAGTGTAGTGGGTGTCCTGAGAAGACATCAGAACACAGACACACACCAAGTGACGATTGAGTGAAGACAAGGGCAGAAGGTGACCATCATGGAACTAAAAGGGGACTGGAAAGAAGTCAATGCCATCAACACCTCCATTTCTGACGGTTCAGTGTCTCCACAGTGGCTGCTGTGTTATGGCAGCTCTTATAAACACGCAGAAAAGCAGCACAATGTTTAGCCTCTCCAGGGGAGTGGATCTGCACATGTGTGTATGTTTGTGTATGTGTGTCCACAGGTAAGTCTGCATGCCAACTTAGGTGCAGATGTGTGGGAAAGCACAGGGAGGCCATGCCCAGATGGGGAGATTGTGTGTGGTTGTGGATGTGGGTTCACTGAGTCCCAGCTCACTCACACTCACACTGATGCCCTGAGCCCAGTCTCTCCTCTTGAATCCAGCACATCCCAGTTGGGAAAGCAATTCCACGACACCCTTGAGTATATGCTGACCTGGAGGGGAGCATCGGGATCAGGGGTACCATCCTGCTGGCTGTCGCTGCTCATCCACACTCCTCTTAATTAAACCCTCGTCATCTGCATCACAATTAAACAGATAAGGACCAGATAAAGGCCTGCAAGATGTCAGAGATACAGCAAGATTGTCAGTAGAAAGAAACCAAACTCCCAGAACACAAATTCCAGCCAATTGCTTTGTCCTACTCTGCTTGTTCACAGAGACTTGTGTGTGCAGACATGAGCACACGTGTTAATCACATACACTCACTGGCATGGTTTCCATCACAACATGTGGATACACAGAGCCCCTCTCACACACACACAGATATACATGCATGCATGTAGAGTGCCCCTAACACACAATGTCCTCGTATACACAGTGTTCCTCACACATTTACACAGTAGCCTTTATATTACACATACTTATATAGTGTACCTTTCATACACACACTCCCAGTGCCCTGCGTATGTATATATTCTCTGTTATATTATATTCACACACAGGTACGCATCACAGGATATTCATTGTGAATGTCTGTCACGTACAAGCATGCAGACCCCTAAATGTAAAAACAATAATGACTAGTGTTTTGTTTTCTTTTTTGGGGGGGTTGGATTTTTGAGCCATACCCAGCGACTCTCAGAAATCACTCCTGGCTTGGGGGACAATATGGGACGCCGGGGGATGAACCGAGGTATGTCCTGGGTCAGCCATGTGCAAGTCAAACGCCCTACCGCTGCGCCACTGCTCCGGCCCCAATGCCTAGTGTTTTATTCAGTAACAGATTTAGCATCTATCTATATCATCTCCTTTCATACTCCACCAATGTTGCAAAGAGTCAATCTTATCTTATAGATAAGGAAGCTTAGGAGCTTCTGCGTTTTGGCCCTCTGTTCCAGTGCCTGCCCACACACACCTCCCTGCGCCTCCACACAGAAGCCTCTCCTTATTGGTCAGACAACGGGCTGGTGTTAAATGGAAATCAGCAGCCACCTCTACTAAGGAGGCAGGTCCTTTGAAACTTGGCTTCCTCCCCCACACTCTTCCCAGAGCAGTCAGAATGGTTTAAAGGATCTTATCCCCTTCTGCATAAACACTTCATTTTATTCTTTTCTTCCCTGTTAAATGGAGCAAACACATAGTCTGAGAGGCCTCCAGTGGGGCTCTGTGGACTGCTGCACACTGCAAAGGATGTAACCATCCTTCTGTCTGCCTCAGGGTTTCACAGTTTGCTTCTGCCCCCAGTCTCGAACCCTGGGATTTTTTCAGTTTAGCTAAGGGAACCAAAGCAGGGGGTGGGGAGCTGATAGTCTATTTGGAAGACTAGCAATTGGGCAATGAGCCTCTGAAGACCAAAAAGTGAGAGCTACAAATGATCTCTCTTTACCCAGGGCCAGGATGTGTGTTGGAGATGGGCCTGGAATCAACAGAAGAGCTGGAAGTTACTGTCTGTTTAGGGCTCATTACTTTCTGAGTCAGATTGAGCCCCCACGGCTTTGCTGACCCTCATCCTGTGGCATGTGCTACCTGCTGAAAAACCTCCAAAGGTTCTGCTAGTCATGGTATTTGTCGTGCCACACATAAGCCTGCTGTGGAAGGATGAGACCTTCTATAGTACCAAAACATTAGGGAAACAAATACTCATTGAGCAGCTATTTTGTGCCAGGAGCTGGGAATGCCTCTGTGAAAAGCCACAGCTCAGGCCTGGGACTGGGCCTCCAACTGCCCACTGATCAAGTAATGCCCCGTTTGGGGGCACAAAGAGTGCCTCCAGGATGCAGACTCCACAGGGATGTGCTGTGAGGCAGGACAGGTATGTTGCTGAAGGATTTGGGGGAGGGGCTCCATCATTGCCTGAACCTAAATGATGGACAAAGAAACTTTCCAAGAAGATCAGGGGAAATCCAAGAGAGGGCCCAGCTCAAGAGGAAAGTGATTCTCTCTTCCTGCTAGTCCCTTTCTTCCCATTTCACCCCTTCTTACTCAGTGAGTACATCTATCTTTCTTTCTCCTTCCCACCCCCAAACTCATGCATTCACAGATTCATTCACACACTCACATGTTCTCACTCACATTCTCAAACTCACATGTCCACTCATACGCCTTCTCCCAAACACACACTCACACATACACACACAAACATGAGCACGGCTCAGTGATGGGTCTCCAAAACTGAGTAGGTGAAACTGAGAGGCAAAGTCTTGCTGGCAGGTTTCAGACCAAAGACCACTCGATCGCTGACAAACCACAGATCTTCCTGGGCACTGTGTCTCCTGGTGTCCTCAGGGCCTAGGCACAAAATCAGAACTCAAACCTCCACACACTCTCAGCACCAGGAGCCCAAAATCTCTGCAGATGGAGCTTAACAACTCCAACCCTGTCATCCCCAGAGCCCAATTGATTTTTAGTCGCACATAGATGTGACCCAGACAATCACCACAACTAAAAAATGTTCCAGTGCCATGCCAAGAAGCACACCCCATGGGAAGCACCTCACAGAACATTACAGCCCCCTAGAGAGCATGGTCATCACTGTGCCTCAGCTAAGAGAGTGGCCTCTGGCAAGCACATGCAAAGGCCTACAGCTGAAGGAGTTCTAGTTCCAGACTTGGGAGACAACAACCTGAAACATGGCCCCCAGAGAGTAGGCACTGATGCCAGGTGGATACCACCCCAGGTTCTTGCAACATCCACCAGCAAGGTGAGACAGGAATCAGGGAGGGAATGAGAGAAAACACTGAAGAAAAATGAAAAACAGAATCACTGCAGGGTGGAAGCTGATGGGAAGAGGAAGGCCCCAAGGCCAGAAGCTAGTGAGAAGAAGAAAGCATGGAAGGATGCAAAGGCCAAATACCACTATGACCACAGCTGCAGACAGCATATATGGGGCCTGAACCCAGGTCTCCAAACCCAGGTCCATAGAGTCTCTGGCTTTCAGCTTCCTGATGCACACACACACACACACACACACACACACACACACACACACACACACACACACACACCTGTTGCAGACAGACAGGCTATCTGATAGCACAGGGATGCCTGACCTGCCCAGGGCACTGGACACTCCCTCCTAAGGGATTTCCACCTTCAGAGGAACCTCTGTAGGCAGGAGGGCAAAACTATGACCTCCAGAAATCCAACCTAAGGGGGAAGACATACCTTTCTTCAGAGAACACAGTCTGAGAGGAAACACATTCTGTTCTTCTCAGGAACCTAATCTGAGAGGGGAGACATGATTCTATCCAGCTGAGCACGGAAATCTTGGCCTTTTCTGAAAATCTGCATCCTGAAGAGAATGATGAGGCCATCATGAGATGAAGATGCCCTGATTGATCAACTCTGCCACACCCCTCCAACAGGCCAGGGAAATGGGATCCCCCTCTCTCGGGCAGTGGGCCAAGCTGAGAGGCAACAGCCCCGGACATCAGGGGGAGTTCAGCAGAGCTGCAGGGAGAGGGAGGAAGCTGTCAGTCAGCGTCGAGGTTCCCCTGGGAACATTTTACAACTTCACCTATTCTGCGTCGCTGCCTGACGGAGCATCCAAAGCAATTCCAGCACCATATTTCATTGTCACATTTATTTGCAAGGGGTGTCAGTCAGGCCCAGAGCTGGCTGCCCGGCTGCTCTTGATACCCTGTTACCCCCAAACGTAGATACACATTTGCTCCCTCTACACTCGGGACACCTTAAGACCCATGAAAGAGAGCCCAAAATACCCCCCTGTTCACAAACCCTGGCAGGAGAAACAGCCAGGAAACTGGGGCCACCATATTGCCTTCCGAAGTGGCGAAGGAAGAAGGGGACTCTCTCATGTGTAGTTGTCACTGAGAACATCACAAGATGCAAAACATGCTCGCAAACACACATATACATATAGGTGCACACACATACGCACAGGAGAACACATAGGCCTACATGCTCACACATATACCCATAGAAACACATACATACATGCACACACTTAGGCACACATGCATACATCCTCCACCTCCCACACATAGATGTAAAGTCAGGTGCTCGCATCAACCCTTCCCAGGCTGAGTAGGGGCAGCTACCTCACCCACAGTCCTGTCAACCCCAAGAGCAGAAGAGTCAGGGGCTCCTGGGAGGCCCCATTTCTAGAGCTGAGCAGACCCACACCCACTTCTGCCCCACCCCAAACACTCGCCCTGCAGGAACCTCTTCAACTGATGAGCTTGGAGCCCAAGCATTAGTGCTAATTACCACACTTGTTGGGAAAAGGATTTAATTAACTCTCCGCTGGGGCTCCGAGGGGAGTCAGGGCTCAGGGCAGGCTTCTGAGGTGAGTGGCCTGGCAAGGGGGCAGGGAGTGGCAGGTTCTGGGGGAGCTGGCTGGGGGGTGAGGGAGGTCACCATTGGGGCACCAGGTCCAGCAGCTCCTGCTCTCCAGTTGTAACTGTGTGCCGTGCCGTCACACCTGCAGCCCCACACTTGGAAACACACAGATGGGGCTGGGAGAGCCCAGGGTCGCACATCACAAGCCCCCTTCGGATCCCATCCTGGGACTGCCTGGTCCCTAGGGCAAGTAGGTGCTGTTACCCGGGTCTCCTGCACTGCAGGATTTGTGCAGCTACAGGATCGTCAGGTCTTCACCAGCAAGGCTGGCTGAAAATCTCCAGGACGGCCTCCGAGGACCCCTGAGCACCACTAGGTAGCTCCCCACCAAATACAAGATAAAGGAGAGAAGACAAAATCGATGAACACAGGGAGGATCGTGAGTGACAGATCTATGGAGGAGGCCATAAGGGTGAATGGGAGGGAAGGACAAATAGACGCGTCAGCCAAAGCTAAGGAAGCCCATAGATGTGCGCACACACAGCCCCACGCAGGGACACAAATCGCCTCTGAGAGCCCTCAGGCAGATGTGTGTGTGCGTGCGTGCATGCGTGCGTGTGTGTGTGTGTGTGTGTGTGTGTGTGTGTGTGTGTTTGTGTGTGTGTGTGTGTGTTTTCTTCCCTCCCTCCCTGTTCCCTTCCTCTCTCTGGGGAAATGAGGCCCCGGTGGTTGAGAAATGAGCTTGAGAGCAGCTTTTCGAGATGCAATGATGTTGCTGTCATCCAGCTGCATGAATACGGACATTTCCTAAGTTCTCCATGTTTCCTCTTCTATAAGGCCAGAGCACACAGGAGGGGAGGGAACAAAGATGCAAAGCCCCGAGTATCAGGGGAAAGGGCCTGACAGAGTCTGTGCACAGCAAAGGCTCGGGGTTCCCAGCTATGATTACAAAGTCTGGGGATAGTAAAGGCTCAGGGTCCCCAGCTACAGTCGTAGAAGTGAATTGCTCTCCATAGGGACCCATCTGACTATCTCAGAAACATCCAGAATAATCCTGTGTTCACAAGGAAGGAAGCTGCAAGGTTGAGAATCCACCTCTCCCCTCCTTTTCTTTGCCCCCTACACACCCAGAAATCAGATACAGAACACTCTCAAGAGTGGGACAGTATACTTATCTGGCAGAGAAGATACCATGATCACGAAGGTGGTTTTCCCAGAGCGAGGCTCACCCATTGCACTCCGGTGTGCTGACCCCTGCGATTTCCCCAAATGTGGGAAACTCAACTGCATAATTTGTGGTAGTAGGGGACTGTGTTCACACTCTCCCCTGGTAAAAAAAAAAAAAAAAAAAAAAAAAAAAACAAAAACGTGGGACAAAGATCCCCAAGGAGCCCTTGCAGTGCCAGGGGTGCAGACAAGCTAAGATAGGCTCAAAGCAATTGATCCAAGAGAACCAGCCTCCAGCACTGAGCCCCAAGCCTTAAACAATGACATATATTTTCCATTTTCTCATATATTCTTTTTTTTTCCTCCAGACATTCATCTTCATGCCCTTTGACTAGGATAAACCAGAAAATAATAAAATCCAGATGGGAAAGAGATAGTCTCTCTCCTGCACAGATTGTGAGGCAGATTCTGGTTTTCCCACCCCTAAGGGTGAATGGTCAGATCAGAGCAGGAGGCTGCAGGCTGGGATGTTCCCCACCGCCAGCCTGGATTACAGCTGAAGTTGGAATTTACTGTACTCCCCAGACCGTTCTCTTCCCCTGCAGACTGGGATGGTAACTCCTCGCTTATCTGTACAAAAGGAGAAGGGGATGACATTTAGGGGGAGTTTCCTGAGATGTGACCCCACCCACAGAAGCAGCATCTGTTCTGAAGGGCATCCATGCTCACCCACCCACCCACCCACACCCAGGCCCAGTCTGATCACTGGGTTGCCCACCGAGCACTTCTGCCTCTAGCACCTCCCCAGGCCCCAGGCCAGATTTCCTGAGCTCCAGAGCCTGAACTAGAGTGAAAGACTCTTATTCTGGGAAAGTGTAAGGACTCGGCATGGTGCCAGTTCCCCCTTCATGGGGAAAGTCCTTCTCAATGTCTCACTGGCATCCATTGGCAGCACTGTCCTTGCTTTCTCCACAGTGGCATCAGGAAGATCAAGTCTGAGACTCTCCTTCCCACCAAAGTCCTTGCCAATAAAGACAAAGCTGACTCAAGAATAAAAAAGATGGGGCCGGAGAGATAGCATAGAGGTAAGGCGTTTGCCTTGCATGCAGAAGGAAGGTGGTTCGAATCCCGGCATCCCATATGGTCCTCCCGAGCCTGCCAGGGGCGATTTCTGAGCATAGAGCCTGAGTAATAGCACAGCAGAGAGGGCATTTGCCTTGCACAAGCTGACCCAGGTTTCATCCCCAGCATCCTATAAGGTCCCGGGAGCTAAGTACAGAACCAGAAATAAGCCCTGAGCGATAGCAAGTGTGACCAAAGAAACAAACGAACAAATAAAGGACACCTAGGTTTGGCATTCACCGGCAAGCTCTGCAGCTTACTGGTTGTATGGCCTTGGCCTTTGGACCTTAGGCCAGCTGCCTAACTGCTCCAGCCCCTTTCCATCTAGAGATGGACTGATCCTCAATCCTTACCAGATTCCAGGGCAAAGGGGAGGAGCTAGGGAAATGTTAGGTAAATTGAGTGGGTCCCTTCCTCCCATACCCAGGATGACCCCTCCTCCCACACCCCAGGATGAGCCTATTCCCAACATGCACAGAGATAAGCTGAGTGCTCCCTCTCTCCCCTGAGTGATCCATGATGATCTCTGGGCCTGCCCACCCGCCCACTCCCTCCCAGCCGTGGGAGAGCTGTGGGCTCATCATCCGTCATTAACCGGCCTCCTCTGGCGGCTCAATTGTAGAACATGATTTTAATAACCCTGGCAGGAGGGGATCATTTTTCTTTTGTCACTTAACTCCTATGTTCTTGCAGAGAGACAGAGATGCAAAGCGAGAGAGACAGGCTGAAAAATCTGGTGCAGAGACAGTGAAAGGGAGACATGGTGATGACGGAAGAGAGTAAGGAGGCATTAGAGAGTGGAGGAGGATGCCAGGGAGAGTCAGGTCAAAGGAGAAGAGGAACAGCTCAGGGACCTTTGCTGTCTGTCCACAAGCAGTGAACAAGGTGCTTCCAAGGTACTCCCCAGCCTGAGCGGAAGGATGAGATAAAAGACCAGAGGCTGCCTGTCCTCTGGGTTGCCACTTCTCACAGGCCTAGGCTATGGTGTTGATAGACCAGGTGCCCAGGGTGGGGTGTATGGGGGCCATAGCAGGAGGGTCTCGTGTTTGGAGCCCTTTGACTCAGAGCAGCAAATCCTCCATGATGTGGATACATTCTGTGCAGGTGCGAGAACACAGCGAGAGTCAGAGAACACCAGCTGCCTGCCCTGGCTAGGCAGCCACCCCAGCAGCTGGCTGAGGGACCCTGCAGATCGCTGCTGACTGGGCCCTGCTTTGAATCT
Organism: Suncus etruscus; assembly: GCF_024139225.1. Taxonomy (NCBI): domain Eukaryota; kingdom Metazoa; phylum Chordata; class Mammalia; order Eulipotyphla; family Soricidae; genus Suncus; species Suncus etruscus. The sequence continues at coordinate 40,931,378 of NC_064853.1, forward strand.
TGCAGGAGCTGAGGCACACGCTGTGCCCAGTGCAGCAGAGCAGAGCAATGAGTGAGGACTACAGTGCTCAGGCCACCAAGAACAGTCAGTCAGTCTGGGGGTGGAAGAACCCCCAGCAGCCAGGAGCTGGGATAAGGGGCACACAATGAATTTTTAGTCAGACTTCTCAAGACCTAACTCTGCCAACCCTGGTAGAAATCTCACCCCACCAGAAACCACCAGCAAAGGCAGGAATAAAGCGACAACTGGCCTTTAGAAGGATTTATGGAACCTTGCAGGGCGGCAAGAGTCCAAGATACTCCCATAGTAAAATCACAAAGCCAAGAGCAGAGATGGACAAAGCTGTGTGCACATCGCCACCTGGTGGTTATTTCTGGAAGAAAATACTAAGGAAAGGGAGATAAGGGTTTCTAGTCTTAGAGGAAGAGCTTTGAGGGTCCCATTTAGAGAGCAGCAGATTGAGTGTCTTACCCCTCCCTCTGAGCCCACTTAGCTCTAGTCTCAGAGAAAGTGGTGACCATATTAATTGGGGTCCTGGCAATAACCACTCCATGTAAAGCAACTCATTTCCCTCCAAAGTCAGTTCCAAGAAAAGAACATCCTCAATTTGTATCTTCATGCCTCTTCTGCACAATAGGCTTCTGGGGAAAAAGAGGGCCAACTCCTATCCTGGCAGGGTAAAAAGCTGAAAGCAGAACCTAGATTGAGGCTGGACTGTGAGTCACACCAGCCAGCTGAAAAATACTACGCACGCCAGGGCCTCCGGGCATTGCAGGGGTAGGGTAGGGATTCAGGAAGAGGTGCCCCACCGGTCTTTGGTGGCACCAGGTTCCTCCAAGCACAGATCTGTAAACAAAGTGGTTCCTGCTTTGCCCACAGACTATAAACATCATCCCCAATTTGGGTCTCTGTTTCTCCATCTGTGAAGAGGGCTGAGGGGGTGGGGAGGACCAGGGCTGGGTCCCAGGGCTCAGTCCCACGATGCCATCTCTGCTTTCTGCTTTCTCATGACCAGGAGGAAGCTGTGCTTTTCTGAGACCTGCCGGTGATTTCTCTTTCCCAGGAATAGCAGTGGCCCCAAGTGGGCACAGATCCTGCACAGGAAGAGACACCTCAAGGACCGTGACAGCCATGACAACCATGATGGCTGCAGGGTCAAGATTTGAGGGGGCAGGGAACAGCTTTTCAGTATGTCCTTAAGAATTGAAAGCAATAAAGGTGACTCTTCTCTTTTTTTGTTGTTGTTTTTTTTTATTTGTTTGTTTGTTTTGGTTTTGGTTTTGGTTTTTTCTTTTTTTGGGCCACACCCGGCAGTACTCAGAAATCGCTCCCGGCAGGCTCAGGGGACCATATGGGATGCCGAGATTAGAACCACCGTCCTTCTGCATACAAGGCAAATGCCTTACCTCCATGCTATCTCTCTGGCCCCTTGTTTTGTTTTTTTTATTTTGGGGCCACATCCAGAAGTGCTCAAGCCTTACTCCTGACTCTCTGCTCAAGGATCATTCCTGGTGGGATAAGGGGATATATACTTTGCTGGGGATCAAACCCAGGTCAGCTGTGTGCAAAGTAAATGCCCTGCCTACTGCGCTATCTTTGACCTCGCAAAATAAGATGACTTTTACAGGAATTAGAGGTAGTAAGGTAGAGAAAATGACAGGAAAGATGGTTAAAAAGACATGTAGGGCAGGAGAGAGAATAGCACAGAGGGTAGGGCTTGCACACAGCCCACTCAGATTTGTTCCCTGGTATCCCAGATGATTCCCTGAGCCTGCCAGGAGTCATTTCTGAGCACAGATCTAGGAGTAACCCCTGAGCATGACCAGGTGTGGCAAAAAATGGGGTGGGGGTTAGATCAGCAGAAAGAGCAAGGCATAAAAATAAACAAACAGGAAGATTTAGTGGAAGGATCAGGGGCCACAGAGAAGTGAGGACTGTTGAGGCAAACAGTCTGTGGCATTAGTCCTGAGAGGAGACTGCAAAGACCTACAAAGGCCCAGCCTTGGGGAGCCTGGAGCATAACCTGGAAGCCGTGGGGACCAAGGGAGGGTTTTAACCACGAAAGTGACTTGCTCATACTGAGGTTTAGGACCTTCTCTCTAGCATCAATGTGGAGACAAGAGGCACATGTAAGTCACAAGAGAGGTTCCAGAGAATGACAAGCAAAAGAGGAGTTAGGTTTCAGCCACATAGCAAATTAAGGGCACTCACCAGGAATCAACTGGATCCTGAAAAAATGAAATCCTTGTTCGGCTAGCAGGAATTAAGGGTCTGCTCCAAGCTCGCCAACACCATTCCAGAGAGAGGAAGCAGAGTGTGACAGCTGAGTGAGGAAAGAAGGAGAATTTCCCAAAGGCAAGTTCTACTGTCAGGAACCAAGGCTGTGCTAGCAGAGAGATGGGGCCATCACCTTAACCTCAACCTAGACTCTCCATAAGATTAAATGATACAGGAAGATGGAGTGATATACAGCAGTAGGGTGTTTGCCTTGCACACTACTGACCCAGGATGAACTCGATTTCCATCCCTGGCATCCTATATGGCCCCCCAGCCAGCCAGGAGAGATTTCTGAGCACTGAGCCAGAATTAACCCCTGAGCACTACCAGGTATAACAAAAAAAAAAGAAAGAAAGAAAGAAAAGAAGAAAGAAAAGAAAGAAAAGAAAGAGAGAGCATAAAAACCGGCTATCCTTTGCAAAAGCTGGCTCCCTGTGTGTGACACCAGGCGGGGAAAATCCGCGAAAGTACACCGGCCCAGTGGGGCTCAGCTGTGAAAGACTGTGAGTGTGACCTGTCTATGTCTGTCTACTGTCCTCTTGCGTGAAACTCTTGCGAGTGGGGCAAAAAGAGCCTCCAGAAACCTCGCTCGCCCAGACGCCATTTTCAGGGAGGGACTTCAGAGCATAAAAACCGGCTATCCTTTGCAAAAGCTGGCTCCCTGTGTGTGACACCAGGTGGGGAAAATCCGCGAAAGTACACCGGCCCAGTGGGGCTCAGCTGTGAAAGACTGTGAGTGTGACCTGTCTATGTCTGTCTACTGTCCTCTTGCGTGAAACTCTTGCGAGTGGGGCAAAAAGAGCCTCCAGAAACCTCGCTCGCCCAGACGCCATTTTCAGGGAGGGACTTCAGAGCATAAAAACCGGCTATCCTTTGCAAAAGCTGGCTCCCTGTGTGTGACACCAGGTGGGGAAAATCCGCGAAAGTACACCGGCCCAGTGGGGCTCAGCTGTGAAAGACTGTGAGTGTGACCTGTCTATGTCTGTCTACTGTCCTCTTGCGTGAAACTCTTGCGAGTGGGGCAAAAAGAGCCTCCAGAAACCTCGCTCGCCCAGACGCCATTTTCAGGGAGGGACTTCAGAGCATAAAAACCGGCTATCCTTTGCAAAAGCTGGCTCCCTGTGTGTGACACCAGGCGGGGAAAATCCGCGAAAGTACACCGGCCCAGTGGGGCTCAGCTGTGAAAGACTGTGAGTGTGACCTGTCTATGTCTGTCTACTGTCCTCTTGCGTGAAACTCTTGCGAGTGGGGCAAAAAGAGCCTCCAGAAACCTCGCTCGCCCAGACGCCATTTTCAGGGAGGGACTTCAGAGCATAAAAACCGGCTATCCTTTGCAAAAGCTGGCTCCCTGTGTGTGACACCAGGCGGGGAAAATCCGCGAAAGTACACCGGCCCAGTGGGGCTCAGCTGTGAAAGACTGTGAGTGTGACCTGTCTATGTCTGTCTACTGTCCTCTTGCGTGAAACTCTTGCGAGTGGGGCAAAAAGAGCCTCCAGAAACCTCGCTCGCCCAGACGCCATTTTCAGGGAGGGACTTCAGAGCATAAAAACCGGCTATCCTTTGCAAAAGCTGGCTCCCTGTGTGTGACACCAGGCGGGGAAAATCCGCGAAAGTACACCGGCCCAGTGGGGCTCAGCTGTGAAAGACTGTGAGTGTGACCTGTCTATGTCTGTCTACTGTCCTCTTGCGTGAAACTCTTGCGAGTGGGGCAAAAAGAGCCTCCAGAAACCTCGCTCGCCCAGACGCCATTTTCAGGGAGGGACTTCAGAGCATAAAAACCGGCTATCCTTTGCAAAAGCTGGCTCCCTGTGTGTGACACCAGGCGGGGAAAATCCGCGAAAGTACACCGGCCCAGTGGGGCTCAGCTGTGAAAGACTGTGAGTGTGACCTGTCTATGTCTGTCTACTGTCCTCTTGCGTGAAACTCTTGCGAGTGGGGCAAAAAGAGGCTCAGAGGAGCACGGCCGCTCCGCTTCGCTACGCGGCCGTGCACTCTTTCTAAGGAAAGAACTCCATTGCAACAAGAAGGAAAAATCACACTAAGAACGGCGCTATATCACAGAAGCAAACATTTCTCTCTGGACTGTCTTCTCTGTTGCATGCTCGGGCCTAAGATTTGACCCAGTGTGAGGCTTCATCCACGGAGGACTCCCCTCCCTTAGAGGCAAGTCAGCCCATCCAGAAAGGGAGGAGCCAGAGGAGTGTGCTGCCTACATCATATAGACAATGAATACCACCACAACACGTAGAAAAACCCACAATACAAGTGTGACAATGGGGAAACAACGCAGGCCAGCATCAGACATAGAGAATGAAGATGACAATTCTGAGGACCAGATAATGACTGAACAACTAATCAACCTCTCAGATAAGGACTTTAGACTAGCAATATGGAAGGTGCTCAACAGACTCCAAGAAACCATGGATCGAGTTGAACAGAACACTAATAAGAACCAAGAAAATATGAAGGCAGAAATGACAAAACTCCAAACTGAAATAACATGTCAACTAACAGGACTGAAAAAGTCAGTAAACGAAGTGAATGACAAAATGGATAAGCTCTGGGACAGGGTATCAGAAGCTGAGAATAGACTTGGTGCTGTGGAAGATGAGATACATAACAATTCCATACAGCAGGAGAGATTGGACAAAAAACTTAAAGCAAATGAGCAGACAATGGAAAAATTAGTCAAAGAATGGGAACAGACGAAAATAGAAGTCTATGATAAGATCAACAGAAACAACTTAAGAATCATTGGAGTCCCAGAGACCCAGGAAGAAAATTTCCAGGAAGAATCAATGGTCAAGAACATCATTAAAGAGAAACTTCCAGATCTAAAGAATATATGTGATCAAATCCTGCATGCCCGAAGAGTACCAACCAAAAGAGACCCCAGAAAAACCACCCCAAGACACATCCTAGTCACAATGACAAATCCCACAGATAGAGACAGAATTCTGAAAACAGCAAGATCAAAAGGGGAAATCATGTTCAAGCAAGCTTCCCTGAGATTACAGCAGACCTGTCACCAGAAAGCAATGGTGGGATATTGTGACAAGACTGAATGAAATGAATGCTTCACCCAGAATACTATACCCAGCAAAACTCACTTTCCGGTTTGATGGAAGAATACATGGTTTCACAGACAAAAAACAGCTCAGAAACTTCACAGACACAAAACCAGTCTTAAGAGAAAAACTGAAAGACCTAATCTAAGACAAGACTACCCAAAAGACACACCAAATTTTGAAATAAAGATGGCGTTAAATCCCAGGACAATTCTTTCTCTCAACGTCAATGGACTAAATGCACCAGTTAAGAGACACAGAGTGGCTAAATGGATCAAAAAACTCAATCCAACCTTCTGCTGCCTACAAGAAACGCACCTGAATAGTCAGAACAAACATAGTCTCAAAATAAAAGGCTGGAGAAAAGTTATCCAAGCAAACAACACCCATAAAAAAGCTGGAGTGGCCATACTAATATCAGATAATGCAAACTTTATACTCAGGAAGGTTGTAAGGGACAAAGACGGACATTTTATATTAATCAAGGGGTACGTAGAGCAGGAAGAATTCACTCTCCTAAACATATATGCACCGAATGAGGGGCCAGCAAAATATTTAATACAACTGTTGACAAATCTGAAAAATAATATCAACAACAACACAATAATTGTGGGGGACCTTAACACGGCTTTGTCAACACTGGACAGGTCAACCAGACTGAAACCCAACAAGAATATACTAGACCTGAGGAGAGAAATGGAAGAAAGAGGCCTAGTGGATATATATAGGACACTCCATCCCCAGAAACCTGGATACACATTCTTCTCCAATGTACATGGGACATTCTCCAGGATAGACTACATGCTGGCACATAAAACATACCTCCATAAGATCAAGAGGATAGAAATTTTGCAGACTACCTTCGCTGACCACAAGGCTCTGAAATTATTTGTGAACTCCAAAGGGACTCAGAAGAAACACTTTAACACCTGGAAGTTAAACAGCCTCATGCTCAATAACCAGTGGGTCCGAGATGAAATCAAGGAGGAAATAAAAAGGTTCCTGGAAACAAATGACAATAAAGACACAAACTCTCAGAACTTATGGGACACAGCAAAAGCAGTACTGAGAGGAAAATTTATAGCTTTGCAAGCACACATCAGGAAGGAAGAAGGAGCTTACCTGAGTAGCTTAATGACACAGCTAATGGAACTAGAAAATGCTCAACAAAAGGACCCAAGAATAGGAAGACAGAAGGAAATAACAAAGTTGAGAGCAGAAATCAACGAAGTGGAAACTCAAAAAACAATTCGAAAGATCAACGAAAGCAGAAGTTGGTTCTTTGAAAAAATAAACAAGATTGATAGACCACTGGCAAACCTAACAAAGAAAGAGAGAGAGAGAAACTTGATAACTCGTATCAGGAATGAAAAAGGAGAGATCACTACTGATATGACAGAGATTCAAAGGGTAATCAGAAACTACTTTGAAAAACTCTACGCCGCTAAAAATGAGAACCTGGAAGAAATGGATAAATTCTTGGACTCTTATAATCTTCCACGGTTGAAGGAAGAGGATGTAGCATATCTAAACACCCCCATCACCATTGATGAAATTAAAACAGTAATCAAATGTCTGCCGAAAAACAAAAGCCCAGGTCCAGATGGATTCACTAATGAATTCTATCAAACTTTCCAAGAGGAACTACTGCCAATCTTGGCAAGACTCTTTCATGAAATTGAACAAACAGAAACACTTCCAAATAGCTTTTATGAAGCCAACATCACCTTGATACCTAAACCAGACAGAGACGCTACCAAAAAAGAAAATTACAGACCAATATCACTGATGAATGCAGATGCAAAGATCCTCAACAAAATCCTGGCAAATAGGATTTAATGCCTCGTTAAGAAGATCATCCACTACGATCAAGTAGGTTTCATCCCAGGAATGCAAGGCTGGTTTAACATCCGTAAATCTATCAACATAATACACAACATCAATAACAAGAAAAATAAAAACCACATGATCATATCAATAGATGCAGAGAAAGCATTTGATAAGGTCCAACACCCATTCTTGATCAAAACTCTCAGCAAGATGGGAATGGAGGGAACCTTTCTCAATATAGTGAAGGCCATCTACCACAAGCCAGTGGCAAATATTATCCTCAATGGAGAAAAACTGAAAGCCTTCCCTCTAAATTCTGGCACAAGACAAGGCTGTCCTCTCTCACCACTCCTATTCAACATAGCACTGGAAGTACTTGCTATAGCGATTAGGCAAGAAAAGGATATCAAGGGAATCCAGATAGGAAAGGAAGAAGTCAAGCTCTCACTGTTTGCAGATGACATGATACTCTACTTAGAAAACCCTAAAGACTCTATCAAAAAGCTTCTAGAAACAATAGAATCATATAGCAAGGTGGCAGGCTACAAAATTAACACACAAAAATCAATGGCCTTTCTATATACCAATAGTAATAAGGATGAAATGGACATTAAGAAAACAACCCCATTCACAATAGTACCACACAAACTCAAATATCTTGGAATCAACTTGACTAAATATGTGAAGGACCTATACAAAGAAAACTATAAAACTCTGCTCCAAGAAATAAGAGAGGACACACGGAAATGGAAACACATACCCTGCTCATGGATTGGCAGGATTAACATCATCAAAATGTCAATACTCCCCAAGGCATTATACAGATTTAATGCCATCCCTCTAAAGATACCCATGACATTCTTCAAAGAAGTGGATCAGACACTTTTGAAATTCATTTGGAACAATAAACACCCTCGAATAGCTAAAGCAATCATTGGGAAAAAGAATATGGGAGGAATTACTTTTCCCAACTTTAAACTGTACTACAAAGCAACAGTTATCAAAACAGCATGGTATTGGAATAAAGATAGGTCCTCAGATCAGTGGAATAGGCTTGAATACTCAGAAAATGTTCCCCAGAGATACAACCATCTAATTTTTGATAAAGGAGCAGGAAATCCTAAATGGAGCAGGGAAAGCCTCTTCAACAAGTGGTGTTGGCACAATTGGATAGCCACTTGCAAAAAATTAAACTTAGACCCCCAGCTAACATCATGTACAAAGGTAAAATCCAAATGGATTAAAGACCTCGATATCAGCCCCAAAACCATAAGATATATAGAACAGCACATAGGCAAAACACTACAGGACATTACAGGCATCTTCAAGGAGGAAACTGCACTCTCCAAGCAAGTGAAAGCAGAGATTAACAGATGGGAATATATTAAGCTGAGAAGCTTCTGCACCTCAAAGGAAATAGTGCCCAGGATACAAGAGCCACCCACTGAGTGGGAGAAACTATTCACCCAATACCCATCAGATAAGGGGCTAATCTCCAAAATATACAAGGCACTGACAGAACTTTACAAGAAAAAAACATCTAACCCCATCAAAAAATGGGGAGAAGAAATGAACAGACACTTTGACAAAGAAGAAATACGCATGGCCAAAAGACACATGAAAAAATGTTCCACATCACTAATCATCAGGGAGATGCAAATCAAAACAACGATGAGATACCACCTCACACCCCAGAGAATGGCACACATCACAAAGAATGAGAATAAACAGTGTTGGCAGGGATGTGGAGAGAAAGGAACTCTTATCCACTGCTGGTGGGAATGCTGTCTAGTTCAACCTTTATGGAAAGCGATATGGAGATTCCTCCAAAAACTGGAAATCGAGCTCCCATACGATCCAGCTATACCACTCCTAGGAATATACCCTAGGAACACAAAAATGCAATACAAAAACCCCTTCCTTACACCTATATTCATTGCAGCTCTATTTACCATAGCAAGACTCTGGAAACAACCAAGATGCCCTTCAACAGACGAATGGCTAAAGAAACTGTGGTACATATACACAATGGAATATTATGCAGCTGTCAGGAGAGATGAAGTCATGAAATTTTCCTATACATGGATGTACATGGAATCTATTATGCTGAGTGAAATAAGTCAGAGAGAGAGAGAAAAACGCAGAATGGTCTCACTCATCTATGGGTTTTAAGAAAAATGAAAGACACCCTGGTAATAATAATTTTCAGACACAAAAGAGAAAAGAGCTGGAAGTTCCAGCTCACCTCAGGAAGCTCACCACAAAGAGTGATGAGTTTAGTTAGAGAAATAACTACATTTTGAACTGTCCTAATATTGAGAATGTATGAGGGAAATGTAGAGCCTGTTTAGGGTACAGGCGGGGGTTGGGTGGGGAGGAGGGAGATTTGGGACTTGGGTGATGGGAATGTTGCACTGGTGATGGGTGGTGTTCCTTTTATGACTGAAACCCAAACCCAATCATGTATGTAATCAAGGTGTTTAAAAAAAAAAAATTATGCATTAAAAAAAAAAAAAAAAAAAAAGAAAGAAAAGAAAGAAAGAAAGAAAGAAGGAAAGAAAGAAAGAAAGAAAGAAAGGAAGGAAGGAAGGAAGGAAGGAAGGAAGGAAGGAAGGGAAGGAAGGAAGGAAGGAAGGAAGGAAGGAAGGAAGGAGGAAGGAAGGAAGGAAGAAAGAAAGAAAGAAGAAAGAAAGAAAGAAAGAAAGAAAGAAAGAAAGAAAGAAAGAAAGAAAGAAAAGAAAGAAAGAAGAAAGAAAGAAAGAAAGAAAGAAAGAAAGAAAGAAAGAAAGAAAGAAAGAAAGAAAGAAAGAAAGAAAGAAAGAAAGAAAGAAAGAAAGAAAGAAAGAAAGAAAGAAAGAAAGAAAGAAAGAAAGAAAGAAAGAAAGAAAGAAAGAAAGAAAGAAAGAAAGAAAGAAAGAAAGAAAGAAAGAAAGAAAGAAAGAAAGAAAGAAAAAGATTAAAGCAGGGGTCTCAAACTCGTGGCCCGAAGGCCATTTGCAGCCTTCCGTACAACATTTTGTGGCCCTGCCCTAGAGGAATCTTTTTTGGTTTTGTTTTGTTTTAGTTGTTTGGGTCACACCCCCCACTGTTCAAGGCTTACTACTGACTTTGCACTCAAGGATCACCCTGACTTTGCCTCCTGTGGCCCGCGGGTAAATTGAGTTTGAGACCCCTGGATGAAAAGATACGAATGAATTCTCCCTGGAGGCCTGCACCCCCAACTTAGGCACTCAGTGTTCACAAATAATACACAGACAACCCACAATTTAGAAAACAACTGAGGAGCCTGAAGATAACTCAGTAGAAGAGCTTTCCAAGCTGAGTTCAATCCTAACACAGGCAGACTCAGGTATGTGTAGCACTCAGGCTCAGATAGCACTGTTTGGGGTTCCTGTTGCTCAACACACTGGTGTAGACCAAAGTGGTAGAACTCCAGCACACTGTGACCGAGAGCGTGACTCCCCCAGCCCCCCAGATAGCACCTCTAGGACTATACATGAGTATCACCATCAAGGGCTGAGAAATCTGGTAATTACAACCACCATCACTATAGGAAAGAAAAGGAGAAAAATAAAATGCCAGGAGACAATTAATCTAAATAGGAAGAAAGGAAAAAAGGAGGGGAGGGAAGGAAAATAACAAACGCTCAAAGGCAACAAAAATTGAAAACTGATCTAGCAGGAAGCTTACCATGGGGGAGAGAAGGAGGAGAATAGATAGGATAGATAGGATGGGATAGATAGAATAGATAGGGAGTCACTGGTGCTTATACATCTTTTTTGTGTGTGTGTGGTTTTTGGGTCATACCTGACAGTGCTCAGGGGTTATTTCTGGCTCCAGGCTCAGAAATTGCTCCTGGCAGGCACAGGGGACCATATGGGGCAACGGGATTCGAACCGATGACCTCCTGCATGAAAGGCAAACGCCTTACCTCCATGCTATCTCTCCGGCCCCGCTTATACATCTTTTAAGCATGGGGCTTCCCAGGAGTCACACACCTTTTGTTACTGTATCTATGCACGTGTGCACACTCAAACACACATACACACATATAGCTGCTGTGTCAGCTAAAGTTGATGGTGGCTCTGGGGCTCAGAGACTCTTGTCTCTGTCAAACCAAGTCAAATAGCAGCTCTATTAGGACTGAACTCCCGACCTTACACTCACAATACAGGTGCTCTGTGTCACTGAACTAGCCCCAAATTCCTCAAAGTTGCACAACTTTTTAAACACTATACAAGAGGGAGTGGGAGAAAGGATCTTTCCTACAGAGGGAAAAAAATGTACTGCATTTGGGGAATGTTCAAATGTATGACATCTATAATTGCAGGGGGTAAAAAAATAAGGAGCGGGCCCGGAGAGATAGCACAGCGGCGTTTGCCTTGCAAGCAGCCGATCCAGGACCAAAGGTGGTTGGTTCGAATCCCGGTGTCCCATATGGTCCCCCGTGCCTGCCAGGAGCTATTTCTGAGCAGACAGCCAGGAGTAACCCTGAGCAATGCCGGGTGTGGCCCAAAAACCAAAAAAAAAAAAAAAAAAAAAAATAAGGAGCATTCTTTACAAGAGAAATTTAGACCTGGATGAAAAGAATCCAAGACTCAAAGACAGCAAATCAAATCGGAAACAAAATCCTTCATGGAAACTTCGTATTTTAAAATGTCAATTCCTTCTAAATTGGTCTATAAGATCAATGCAACCCCAACCAAAATCACAACAGAATTTTTTGTGGCTCTAGACAAGCTAATTATAAAATGCTTTACAAGAGCAGAAGCCCACGAATAAACTCTACCAGCAAAGAAAATAAGAGTAGACACTGTCATCATATTTGCACTACCAAATATGAAGACTTGCAAAGGAAAGGTAATTGAAGTGGCCTGGTTTTGACAGAGAGATGATCAAATAGAACAATGGGACAGACTGAAAGCCACATGACAAGCCACACTATATGGAAATTTGATATAGGACAGAGAAATAGTATTTCAGATAGCTAGAGAAAAGAAGAGCTATTCAGTGAGCAATTGGATATCTACACGAAGAAATGGCAGATGAAATCCCAGGTGGATTAAAGCCCTTTAACATGAAAGGCAAAACTTAAATTCATAGGAGAAAATATAGAAGATGGTCTTCATGATCTCAGGACAGGAAAGCCTTTCTTCAACAAGATAAAAAGCACTGATTTTAAAAGAAAATGTACTCAAATTCAATTACATTAAAATTAAGAACTTTTTCCCCATATCACAAAGAAAATGGAAGACAAGCCACCAAGTGGGGGAAGTTACTTGCAGCTTAGTCAACTGGCAGCTCAGCTGAAAGCATGAGCAAACAGGCAGGTGACAGGAAGAGCATTTCTCAGAAATGGGCTGTGAAAGACTGATCGACACATGAAAGGAAAAATCCACCTTATTAATAGTCAATAAAATGAAAATTCAAGCAAGATGGGGGGGTATGTTTGACACCATGTTGGTGAAAATAAAGTCTTTGAGCCAGAGGAAGAGCTCAACAGGCTGAGCACTTGCTTTGCATGTGGGTTCAATTCCCTGTACAACTTGGTCCCCAAAGCTTAGCCAGACATGACCTGGAGTAACCTGCAAACATCACCAAGTGTGACTCAAAAATTAGAAGAATGATATCAGAAAGGGCTGAGAAGGATGTGGGTGAAGAATAGTTTTAGGTTTAGGGGGAAGCATTTTGTTTGGTTTGATATGGCTTTGGACCAAACCTGGCAAAGCTCAGGGCAAGCTTCTTCCCTGCTCTATGCTTAGGGATCACTCTTAAAAGTACTCAGGATGATCAATCCTGATGAAGTGATGGGGTTTGAACCAAAGTCAGCCATGTGCCAAGCAAACACCCTACCTACTGTACTATTGCTCTAGAGGAAAATTTTTACACTCAGCTGGTGGGAACAAAAATTAGTATCAGCATTTTGAAAATCAAAGTGGTATCATTTGGAGCTTGAATATTTGGGTATTCTGCTTGCCCAGCAATTCTTCTAAAGAAATTCATCAGGAGAGATGTGACAGAAAATTTCTACTAGTATGTGTTGAGAGGGAGTAAAATTCTTCTGTATCCATTAATAAGAAATGAAATAAACTAAATTTTGTAGTGTTCCACAATAAAATAAGACCAAAAATGAATAAGCCTCAATCACTCACAGCAATGTGGCAGAAATGGAAGTCCAAGACCATACCAATCAATCATTATAACATTTATGGAAATATTTGCATGCAATAACCACATTTTTAAATAGAAGAAAAATAAGCATAAAACAATAAGCATAAAACTCAAGGTTGTGGCTGGCTCTGGGGACTGAAGAGGTAGGTAAGTAGAAGAGGGTGGCATCTATAAGGGAATGAAGGGAGAGGAGCAAGACTCCAGGGTTTCCCAAGAGAGTCAACATTACCCATGTGGACTATTCTGATTTACATTCAACTGAATATTATTAAGTAAAACGTGAAATTCAGTTCCTCAGTCTCACTAGCCAAATTTCATGTGTGGCTTGTGGCTACTCTATGGAACAGCACATATAGAGCATGCTCTCTAACCCCTGTCACCCCTTCCAATGGGTTCTACCCCTTTCACTGCCAGGTACCCACATCCTGTCTCCCATTTTCCCATCCTGAGTAAGGTGAGATGGTGGTGACAGACCCTACCTCTTGGGAAAGCAATAAATATTTCATTGACTGATTGATTGATGAATGCAATTGTGCTTAAAGCACAGCACAGCCTCCACACAGAGCTGACAAAGGAAGTTATGGCCATCACCACTGTTACCAAAAGCAGGGAGATGGAGTTGAAACACTGAATGCCTAAAACTCTTATTAATAGCACTGTAAATCATGCTGCCTGAATAGAACAAAAATTAAACTTTTATTTTTGGTTTTTGGGCCACACTGGTGTTGCTCAGAGGTTACTCCTGAGCTTAGGCTCTGCGTTCAGAAATTGCTCCTGGCTTGGGGGACCATATGGGATGCCAGGGATCGAACCGAGGCCCTTCCTGGATCAGCTGTGCACAAGGCAAACGGTCTACCTCTGTGTCATCACTCCAGCCCCTAAAAAAAATTTTTTAATCAAGGAGAGAAATGGTAAAATGATGACTGGGAAAATGGGAGGAGGTTGAAAGAGGAAGGAAGGGAGAAGCTGACCATGGAGAGGAACCCTTCTCTTCCTTGGAAAGCTGAAATAGGCATGGACAGGGAAGGCAGAAAACCAAGAATGGCCTTCCCTAAGTGAATAATTGAGGGAGAAATGTGTGTGATGGTGTCTCAAGGGTCACAAAGCACTGAAAGAAGAGTTTGGGACAAAGGACAATAATAAAGCTTGATGGATATTTGCCTTGCATGTGGCTAACTTTATTCAACTCACAGCACCACATATGCTCCCCAAAGCATCATCAGGTATGATTGTATGATTCCTAAGTACATAGTAAGGAATAAACCCTGAGCACAGCTGGGTGTGGTTAAAAAAAAAAAAGACATCAGAGCTGGAGGAAAACTTTGAGGACCCATGAGAGATGGGATCCAGAACCATGCCTTATTCTGATCCACATCATGGAAACTGGTCCAGACAGGGTATGAAGGAGGAGACAGTTGGGTATTTGATCCATGAGGTTCTTCTAGCCAGAGATAAGGGGAGCAGGACCACCACAAAAACCCTGAGGGTCCATCTTCAAGATGTCCCTTCCTACCAAACTCAGGAGAAAGGAAAGGAATGGGAAGGCTGATGGATCTGGAAATAAAAGTAGTAGGGCCAGGGGGTATCTAAGCTCATAAAAGAGGGGCAGGGGCAGGAAAACACCAGTTCTGTCAGTAGGGTGGGTGTCTGTCTAAGAAGTTATGGGTGAGCAGCTCACTTGAGCTCCAGCTAAGGTTCCCAGCATGATGGTGTACTAGGGGCTGAAGATAACAGTCTCCCAGAGATGGCCAATCTTGGGCCGAACCAGCAAGGTGTGGGTGCTCCAACCATGGAGTCTCCCAGATCCCAGATGGTGGCAGAATGGGAGCAGAGTGGATGAATGCAGGGCAGGCACTCAAGTGCAAAGAAATAAAGCTGTATGGCCAGAAATTAGAGAAGCCAGTGTCAGCTTCCTGGGGAAGGGCTGAAGGTGGGATATGCATCTAGAAATATTGGGATCAACAGGGAGTCAGCTCTGTTTCTGGTTCCCAAAGATCTAGAGCTGGGAAGACAGAGCTGTCACTAGTCTAATATGCTCCAGTGAGTAGAGGAGTGATGTCCTCAGGGGACTGTATCTATGGGAGGAGGAGTTGATGAGGGTGTGGAAAGTTTCACGTCAAACACCATGAATATCTGACTTTTTAGTCATACATTCTACCTAGGTCCACTGCAAGTTCTAGGTGGTGATAGTGCTCAAAAATATTTGCTAGAAAGAGAGTGGAGTAATAGTTTAGCAGATAGGGCATTTGCCTTACAAGCAACTGGCCTGAGTTTAATTTCTTGCATCCCATATGGTCTCCTGAACCCAGCCAGGAATGATCCCTAAGCTCAGAACCAGGAGTAAGTTCTGAGAACCACTGGCTACAACTCCAAGAGAAAAAAAATTTCTAGATAGATGAATGGGTGGGTATATGAGTGTCTGGTTGCTGATAGATGAATGCATAGTGATAATAAACAAAGAGGCAGTTGGATGTGTTGCAGGTAGAACAGCTACCCAAAAGAAGTCAACCTCTGCACTGTCTCACCTCATGTGGCAGGTGACTTGGGTGACAACAAAAATGAAGGAGGTGCTAGTGCCTCCCCCACATCATCATCCAAGAAAGCTTCTAAGGGTTTAGATTGCTAAAGTCATGACAAATGAGTGTCCCACCTGCCCCACTGTGCAGCCAACAAGCCAAAGTTGAAGTCCACTTGACTGACAAGGCATAGGACCTGGTTACCTACACAAGTTCTTGAGGAACCAGGTCCTCAAGCAGGAATGAGGGACTGTTCTCACAAAAAGGAAAGTCTGTCCTGGTCTCTGCCAGGTTCCCTTGTTTATAGTTTTTCTTCACAGAAAAGAATTTCAAAGAGATTTTTCTTGGGATGGGGCAGATCCAGTTCCACCCCTGATGCAGGGCCCAACATTTCATTCATCCACACCCACTTCCACTCACATTTAAATGGCCTGGCCCCACAACTGATTTCAGAAAAAAAGTTACCACGGGGCCAGAGAGATAGCATGGAGGTAAGGCGTTTGCCTTTCATGCAGGAGGTCATCGGTTCGAACCCTGGTGTCCCATATGGTCCCCGTGCCTGCCAGGAATAACTGCTGGGTGTGACCCAAAAACCACAAAAAAAAAAAATAAAAAAAAAAAGAAAGAAGTTACCAAGACACCAGGATGCTTAATTATCCTAGTGATACAGCTGTGTGAATGCATGGCCACATATTCAACGTGTGGCATCTCCAAAGTTCACAGTACCAACAGCCCAGTAAGAACACCAAAAAAAAAAAAAAAAAAATAGAAGAGAAAATTGTGTAGAAGCCCATTAAATTCAATTAGCTAAAACAATAGTATAGAAGGCTCCACTAGCACCTAACAGCTCAGCAAATCCTCAGACAATAACTTCAGTAACATCATTATGAGATATATGTTGTAAAAAGCAATATAAAATTATGTTATGCCTTCTAAAGGGGCAAACTGAGAGTGGGGGTGAGTAATTTGGGACATTGGTGGAGGGAAGGTCACACTGGTTTTGGGACTAGTTGGAATACTGAATCTCTGAAATTAATGTATTATGAACAACTTTGTAAATCACAGGGTTTAAAGTTTTAAATAGGGAAAAATATAATTTCATGCAGAAAATGAAGAGTGAAGTAAAATATCTTTATTCAGGGAATATAAAGGAAGAGAAATAAAGAAGAACATGTTCAGAGAGAACATGGGTTTCTCCAAGAGGAGAGAGCCAAGAGTAAACAGTCCTCGTTGGAAAGCAGAAATGTTGCCAACCCCCCAAAATGAGATGCAGATAAATTCCCATGATGGTAATGCACCCCTTTGCAAATTGAGTCTTATAGTGTTTCTCAACTGCACCCACTTGGTAATTTCTGTATAGATAAGAATCTAGGGTATAGTCAAGGGGAAGAGCTTGGAACTTTGGGTTTCTTCTTTCATGTTCTTATCATAACCTTTTGTTTTTGCCAAAGTGTCTCCTCAGAAGGGGTGGAAAAAGCCTCCTCTGTGCTTTTGAACCTGCATCCAATATTTGATTTTTAGGATGGTGATGAGCTATTTTAATTCCCATTGTCAGGAATACCCTGTCTTCCTGTTCATCTTCCTGCCTGTCTTCCTGCAACAGATGGATAAAGAGGTAGGATAGATGAGTGAATAGCAGATGGATGGATGGATGGATGGATGGATGGATGGATGGATGGGTAAATGGACAGAGTTGTGGATAGATTGTGTGGGTGGATAGACTAGGCGAGTGAAGATAAATGGAGAGGATAAATGAGATGGGCATGCAGTGATCAAACCAATGAGTGAATTTAATAGGTTGGGCATGCCAGGAAATCTAACAGAACAGCCTGGAAAGTCAGAAAGATGATAGGCATCATGCTTCAGGCTTTGTCCCAGAATCTAGACCAGGATTTCCCAAATAGAGGCCATAACACTCCTATCGGTCCCCCAGAATATTCTAAAGGGAACACATGTAAAAATGGCATTAAGTTATGTAAGTCACTATGATCAAAATAAAAATTATGTATTTATTTGAAAAATGGCATAAGTGAAACCATTGCATAAATGAGTCCATAGCATGAGACTAGGGACCCACCACTAGGACAGAAAGGAAATAAGGGGAAAAGGAAAAATGTTGAGAAACAGTGAAATGAAATGTGAGACCACTCAGAACAGTTCTCAGTGTGCAGGGTTGGAGCTAAAGCCATAGTACAAAGGGTAAGGCAATTTGCCTTATACATAGCTGGCCTGGGTTTGGTCCCTGGTGCCCCATATGGACCCAAAATTGTCAGGAGTAATTCCTGAGTGCAGAGCAAGGAGTGAGCCTGAGCATTGTCAGCTATGGGTCCCAAAAAGAGGGTATTTGTATGCAAAGGCTACCATCCCTCTGTTCACTGGTAACAACCAGACAAAAGGCTTAATTGGACAAAATCCTTGAGTCTAGACTGATCAGGTTTAGGCGCTGTGAGCCAGAAGGCAGACAGGCTACCTCCATGGCCCCCCTCCTATCTCTCAGGTTCAGTTTAGGCACCCCAAGAATTACACTACCCAACTCAGGGCTTGGCATGGTGGAGGAGTCTGTGAAAGGTGCTAAATGCAAGCCCCAGAGTGAATGATATACTATCCACAGTAATGGTTCACTCACTGAATCCAACCCCAGGAGAGAGAATTAATAAACCTAAATAGATATAAGGGGAAAAAAAATATAGAGTCAATGGGCATAAGGGAAAAAAGTATAGAGTCAGTGGTCTTCCAGCCTCATAGTCTGAGAGCCCGCTAAACCAGCCTCTCCTGCAATCTTTACTGACCACCTCAATCCACAATCAGGACTCTATCCAGAGAGGATAGAGTAACAGACAAAAGTACCTACCTCAAGCTAATCAAGTTAGGTCAAAAGAGGTGGGAAAGGAAAAGAGAAAGCTCAGGAGAGTCTTTGTTTTGGATAAAGCTGGGTGTGATCACTGTGCTTTAATCTAACAATCCATCTCTCTCATGCCTCAGACAGGTCATTTAAGTCTCCTGGGAACTGTTCCTGGGATGGGTTTTGGGGGACATGCCCCATCTTCACCCTTTCCAGTCCATGGAAACAGGACCCAGCTGTCAGGACACAAGTCTTTCACAATCCAGGCAGCAACATCCTGGGGTCTCTTCCGTCTGGCTGCGCCCCTGACTGTGCTACCAGCCACAGGAGTTTAAACCTGATGGGTTTCCTTCAAGCCAAGATAAGTATCTGAGCTTTATCTTACTTCACCTGCTCACCCCAACAACTCCCCCTCTGAGGACACACACCCCAGACACACTCTGACAAGCAGAGATAAGGGCTTTGGATCAGGCTGACCACAGCAGGTGAGGAAGGGGGCTCTCCCACACAGAGCCAGAACTCTGCTCTCTTCACTCAAGACATGTTCCAGAGACCTCTGGAAACTACTGAGCCTGCTTTTTCCCCTCCAGCCTTCAGCCCTGGTTAAGTCCTCTTCACTCACTTTTCCTTGGAGACTCCATCTAAGATAGAAGGTTCATGATGTTAATCCAGGGAAGTAGGCGAGAATGTCCTCAGCTGGCTGCCTATGAGTGAAAAAGAGTAATTCAGGACTCTTGGAAAATAACCTGATGTCTTTACATGCCTGAATCCCCAAGTCAGCATCCACATCATTTAGCACCTTTTCACAGACTCCTCCACCATGCCAAGTCCTGAGCTGGGTAGTGTGATCATAAATCCAGTCCCAGGTGCCTTCGGGGAACATCTGAGTGTCAGATGAAAAGCACCTAGCAAGTTCAAGAAGTCTAGGAACACTTCCCAGAGGAGCTAACTTTCCAATTCAGTGTTAAAAGATGAAAAGGGGGGCCGGGTAGGTGGCGCTGGAGGTAAGGTGTCTGCCTTGCAAGCGCTAGCCAAGGAAGGACCGCGGTTCGATCCCCCGGCGTCCCATATGGTTCCCCCAAGCCAGGGGCGATTTCTGAGCACATAGCCAGGAGTAACCCCTGAGCATCAAACGGGTGTGGCCCAAAAACCAAAAAAAAAAAAAAAAAAAAAAAAAAAAAAAAAAAAAAAAGATGAAAAGGATGATTTCAGACACAGAAATAAGGGAAAGGGCATCCCAAGCATGGGAAGCTGAGTGGAAAAGACGTAGAGTTATGTAAAAGCAGCATAGGAAGGGGAAATGGAATGCTGGGTATCAGGCCTCTGAAAGTCATTCAGCAAAGGAAGGCCCCATTCTCGGAGAGGATGGGGGCAGATTTTGAAGGGCTCAAGGGTCAAGAGGAGACTTGGAGGATTATGCTATGAGTAGTGGGGACTCTATGAAAGGCTTTCTGGTAAACAGAGACATCCAGGGACTTGTGTCAGAGAAGTAGCCCTCTAGCAGAGTGTGTTGAGTCAAGACCCCCAGGTCCCACAGTCACCTCAAAGCACAGCCATAGAGACTTGACTCCATGGGCCAGAGAGATAGCACAGCGGTAGGGTATTTGCCTTGCAAGAAGCCAACCCAGGATCGACATTGATTCAAATTCCAGCATCCCATATGGTCCCCCATGTCTGCCGGGAGCGATTTCTGAGCACAGAGCCAGGAGTAGCCCCTGAGGCCCCTGAGTGTGGCCAAAAACAAAACAAAACAAACAAACAAAAAAAAAAGGAGACTTGACTCCTGGAGGAGAAAGGGCAGACCCCATGGGGAAGAGGATCTAGGTCTGAAGGGGTATCCAGGCCTCCCAGATACTATTCAAGCACACAGAAGAGTAGGTTTTCCAGAGAAAACATGAGTCATGTTTAGTTTGTGGTCTATGGAGCATTTAGGAGAAGAGGGGGTTGGGTTTGAGGAGCAGAACTAGGATATGCTGCCAAGGCCATGTCCAGTGTATGCAATGCAGGGTCTGGGATGTAGGCCTGGAGCTCAATCTTATTATCTATAATAGGACCAGTTCACTTAGCCTCTGTTCTTTTGCTTCTGCTATTCCCCACACAAAATAGCTTTCCCTCTGTTAAGTGCCAGCTGAGCCACCTCAATGCCTATCTCAAGACAGCCCAGCAGAACCTCAGGATAGCTGTGTGATAATGTGTGACAATGGGACAGATTCCTCTCAGAGCCTCCATTCACTATCTTTCGACATGAATTAGAAAAGATTCTTGGGTGAGTAGTAATCAAACCAGTGTGGTGCTGAAATAAGGACAGACTCTCAGACCAATGAAATAGACTAGTCAGAAACATATACTCAGATATATGGTCAATTCATCTTAAATAAAGGTACAAAAATAGTATTGGAATAACTGGTTGGTAACATGCAAAAAAATATTAAAGCAGAGGCCAGAGAGATAGTACAGCAGGTAAGGCACTTTCACATGGCTGTCCCACGTTCGATCCCCAACATTCTATTTGATCTCCTAAAGATTACCAGGAGTGATACTTGATTGCAGAGTCAGGGGTAAGACCTGAGTATTACCAGATTGGCCCCCAAAATGCAGACCCCTTTTAACACCATGCACAGAAATTAAATCAAAATGGATTCAAAACCTCAGCATCAAACCTGAATCCACAAATTATGTCAAGGAAAACAGGTAAAACACTCCATGACATTGAAGCTAGAGAGATCTTCAATGATCCAATGCTACTATGGCCAAGCAAACAAAAACAAAGATGAATAAATAAGACTACATTAAACAAAGAAGCTACTACACCACAAGAAACAAGGACCAAAAATGATAATGGGCTAATATTCAGATATATAAAGCACTGGTAGAAATTTCTAAGAAAAAGAAAAATATCAAAAAGTAGGAGAAGTGATGAATAGAAACCAACCCAAAGAAGACATACTGATAGCCAAAAGATATATGATAAAATGCTCTGCATCACTTATCATTGGGGAAATTCAAATCAAAGCAACAATGAGATATTATCTCACACCACAAAGACTGCAACACATCACAAAGAATAAAAGTAAACAGTACTGGTATCGATGTGGGGAGAAAGAGACACTTATCCACTGCTGGTGACAGTGTTCACTGGTTCAATCTGTTTGGAAAACATATGGATACTTCTTAAAAAAAAATTGGGAATTGAGCTCCCATATAACCCAGCAATTTCACTTCTTGGCATTTATCCCAAGGGCTCAAAAATCTATTCAGAAAAGACATTTGTACTCCTATGTTCATAGCAGCACTATTCATAATAGCCCAAATCTGGAAACAACCTACGTATCCCAGAACAGATGACTGGATAAAGAAACAATGGTACATTGACACCATGGAATACTACTCCATAAGACAAAAACATGTAATTTCCTGCTACATGGATGGAACAGTATCATGCTGAGTGAAGTTATAAGTGAAGGATGCAGAACAAAATGATCTCTCTAATATGTAGAATATAAAGAAGTATAATAGGAGAATAAAAATGCCAAAGGCAACAGAAACTGAGAGAGACACTGGGACTATGGTGAAGGGAAGTGAGAATTCTACAGAAGGGGAGGTGCTGTATTGTATTATAAACCATAGTACCTAAAATAAAGTTATTTTGTTTTGTTTTGTTTTGTTTTTAAGTCCTTGGGTTTACAGCCGAGTTCGCAGCCTTAAAAGTCTAGAAAGTGCCTGCCTGGCCTACAGAAGCCCTGATACCACTGTGTAACTCCAGTGGCACCACTCTGCCAAAACAACACAAAACAAAGCCAAAAAAAAAAAAATGATTGTGGTGGTGCAGTAAATG